>NW_015505549.1:595634-607321 GCF_001515645.1 Sinocyclocheilus grahami
TATTGTTGGCTATTGCTACATATCCCCCAGCGACTTAACACTGCTTTTGTGCTGCAGGGACACACATTTATGCATTAATTTATTTGTTTGTGTAATTTACTTTTACATTTATATAACAATAAATAATGTCTAATTAAACAATGGAATATTCATATTTCAATTACATATTAATTTTAATTGTATATTCATATTTGTAATATTTTAAATACATTTATTGAATTTTAATGTTTAGTAACCTTGATTTATTTTAGGAATGTATTTTAATGAATTGTTTTATTTTTGACATTTTTTAAAACTTTTAAATAATTTCAATTTAAATGTATATCAAATTATATTCATATTTTAATAACTAAGTGATTGATTAATTTTACATTTATTTTGATTAATTATTTAATTCATTTATAATTGTGTGTAGTTTTAATTAAATACATATTAATTAAGTGATATATAATAAATGTATGAGTATTTTAAAATTATATTTCAGTTTAAATTCATATTTTAATGTGTAATATACTTTTTATTGAATAACAACAATTACATTTTAGTTAATTAATTTCAATTAAATGTTTATATTACAGTTATATTAATATTTTAATTTATATGAATATTTCAAGAATTACATTTACTTAAGAAATGTACATTTAAGAACTAAAAACTTATTTTAATAACATTTTACATTTACTGAATTTTATTATTTAGTAACCTTAGTTTATTTTATGACTGTATTTTTATGATTGTTTATATTATACTTATTTATATCATTAATATTTTAATAATTTAATGACTTTTAATTAACAGTTTTGCATTTATTGAATTTCAGTGTTTAGCCACCTTGATTTATTTTATGAACGTATTTTTTTAAATTACTTTGTGTGTCATTTTAATTAAATCAAATCTTATTTATAATTTACAAATAATGTAAAATTATTTAAAAGCAAATTGCAAATTTTAATGATTTTCTGTTACAATTAAATGACACAAAATAATTAATTTGTGAAACATAAGTTAATAAAATAAATCAAGGCTATTAAAACATGAGTATATATATATATATTAATATTTAATTTCATTTACTTTTAATAAAATTTAATTTTTTTTTATTTCAGTGTTTAGCAACCTTGATTTATTTTATGAACGTATTTTTTTTAATTACTTTGTGTCATTTTAATTAAATAAAATCTTACATTTTATTTTTTATTTTATTTTAAATAATGAAAAAAATTTATTAAATGTATATTATTTTAATAATTTATTTTACTTTAAATTACAATTTTAGATTTAGTACATTTGAATGTTTAGTAACTTTATTTATTTAACTTTTTATGAATGTAATTTAATGAATTTGTTTAATTTACTTTCAATGAAATAATTAAAAGTATATAACTGATTTTTTTTTATTATGTTGCATGATTTCATTTGAATTATTGTAATAAAGACATGTATATATGTTAACTTCAGCAAACGTCTACAAGAGTTTTTGAGTGTCTGAATGCTGATGTTCTCTCAGATATTGATGAATGCACGGCGCACAGGATGCTTGTGTACATCTTCTAGTCATTGTGGCAGCAATAATTTATATAATAATTTATATAAATAAAAAAATTTCAAATTGAGACTGAATTTGAAAGCCACACTTTAAAAGACCAACCCAACTAATGACTCCTTAAATTATGTATATATATTATATATATATATATTTTTTCACTTTCTCTTTACTTTCACTTTTTTTATTTTATGCAAATGGAGTTTGAATGACATGCCTTCAGAAACTAACCCCCCTAATGACTGCTTATATTTTATTTTATTTTATTCAAATAAACCCTGAATTTGAATGTCACAAATTCAAAAACCAACCCATCAAATGACTGCTTAAATCATTTTTTAAATTTTTTTATTTAATGGCTGCTTAAATCATTTAATTTTATTATTTTAGTTTAGTTTAGTTTTTTTATCCAATTTAAAAAAACTTCATTTGAAAGCCACACCTTAAAAGAGCAACCCAACTAATGACTGCTAAAATTACTTATATTTATTACTTTATTTTATTTTATGCAAATGGAGTTTAAATGACAAAAACTAACCCACCTAATCACTGCTTACTTTTTTTAGTTTTACGTTTTATTTTTTAATTTTACTTTGCATTATCATACATTATTTAATTTTATTTTATGCTAATTTTATTTAAATAGAGCCTGAATTTAATGATGCTTAAATGATTTATATTTATAATTTTTTAAACATCAGCGTCTGGCTGATCTTGTGGCTGATTTTCACGAGCCCTGTAGTGGAACACACTTTTTTTAGTGCATTCGTTCCTGCGAAACATTTCTCTCCACATCTTCATCAGACTAATTATAAACCACAGACTAAAGAGCTGAGTCTGATGGGATCTTGTGATTGTTGTGGCGTGTTTTGTCAGACCGTAACGAGTGTCAGGAGATCCCGAACGTCTGCAGTCACGGCGAGTGCATCGACACTCAGGGCAGCTTCCGCTGTCTGTGCCACAACGGCTTCAAGACCACGCCGGACCAGACCATGTGCATGGGTGAGTGTCTGCAGCGGTTATCGATCGCTCTGAATCACGTGTGATGGGCTGAATCTCACTGTCTCTGGCAGATATCTATGTTTCCATAATCTGATTACGTGTAAAAATGTTCTTTTTCCTTTAATCAGAATGAAACTTTACATTTTAAAATTGATTTGAAACTTTTTCTAATGTGAGTTTAACCATTTAACTCTTTAAATAAACAATTAACCATTTAATATCGCAAAGAAATGTGCATATTATCAGCATTATTTATGTATTGTTGTATGAGTTTGAAATAGTTTAAAATAAATTGTCTAATTACAAAGTTTCATTTTGATTACACATTTCTTTACGATATTAAATTGTTAATTATATATTTATGAGTTTAAATGGTTAAAATCACATTATGAAAAGTTTCATTTTGATTAAAGGAAAGGAAACATTTTAGTCTTTAATGCTGATAATATGTATATTTATTTATAATATTGCATGGTTAAATTATGTATTTAAACAGTTTAAATGGTTAAAATCACATTATAAAAAGTTTAAAATAAATTGTAAAATTGTAAACTTTTATTTTAATTACACATTTATTTACGATATTAAATAGTTTATTATGTATTTAAAGAGTTTAAATGCTTAAAATCACAATAGAAAAAGTTTTAAATAAATTTTTACATTTTAAAGTTTCAATTAGATTAAAGGAAATGAAACATTTTTTTTTTATTTTAAACTTTTTAGTGATTTTAACCATTTAAACTCTTTTAATTAACAAATTAACATTGTTATTCCTTTTTCCTTTAATCAGAATGAAACTTTACAGTTTTAAAATTGATTTGAAACTTTTTCTAATGTGAGTTTAACCATTTAACTCTTTAAATAAACAATTAACCATTTAATATCGCAAAGAAATGTGCATATTATCAGCATTAATTATGTATTTAAAGAGTTTAAAATCACATTAGAAAAAGTTACAAATCAATTGTAAAATTGTAAAGTTTCATTTTGATTAAAGGAAAGGAAACATTTTAGTCTTTAATGCTGATAATATGTATATTTATTTATAATATTACATGGTTAAATTATGTATTTAAACAGTTTAAATGGTTAAAATCACATTATAAATAGTTGAAAATAAATTGTAAAATTGTAAAGTTTAATTTGGATTACAAATGTATTTCCGATATTAAATTGTTGATTATGCATTTAAAGAGTTTAAATGGTTAAAATCACATTAGAAAAGGTTTTAAATTAATTTGTACATTTTAAAGTTTCAATTAGATTAAAGGAAAGGAAAAATTTAAAATGTATTTTGAACTTTTTAGTGATTTTAACCATTTAAGCTCTTTTAATTAACAAATTAATATTGTGAATAAGCAAACTCTGACATTTTTAAATGCACATACAACACATTTCTTTTGCATTGTGACATTTACTATTTAAACTCTTTAAATACATAATTAACCATTTAATATCTTTAAAAATTGCATATTATCAGCAAAGGCAAAAATGTTTCCTTTCATTTAATCAGAATGAAACTTTACAATTTTAAAATGTGTTTTAAATTTTTTATAATGTGACTTTAACCATTTAAACTTTTGAAATGCATAATTAACCATTTAATGGTGTAAAGAAATGTGCATATGATCAGCAGTAAAGACTAAAATGTTTAATTGTCTTCGATCAGAATGAAACTTTACCATTTAAAATGTATTTTAGACTTTTTATATTGTGATTTAAATAACAATTAACCATTTAATATCTAACTTTTAAATATCTTGAATATATGAATAGATTTGCATGTCAGCAATAATATAAATCCCACAGAAGATGCTTTTATTTTTGTTTTAATGTGGTTGTCAAAGTGTTAATTTTATACAATTTTTAAGATAAAATGTCTCTTAAAATGCTTCAACGGAAATCTGTTTTTGCATTTAGGGTCTTAATCTTTTGAAATGAAATGTTATGCTAAATAAGAGCAAAAAAATGTGCAAATGTACATGCAAAGATAATGCAGTCATAAATGTCCGTAAATACTGTTGGCTATTGTTTTGGATGTTTTATGAAAATCTTGTAATTGAAGTTGCCACATACTGCAGGAGTTCACAATACAGATCAGCGTTTGTTATTGATTCTGAGGGTTGGATGTCAAAGTTTTTGTGATCACAGTGAAAGCAGAGGTGGTTTATGGTGAGGAATGACTGTGAAGGGTTAATGGTGTGATGTGTTGGTGTTCAGATATCGACGAGTGCAGCGTTCACGCCAGTCAGGTGTGCAGGAACGGCCAGTGCATCAACAGCATGGGCTCCTTCAGGTGTCTGTGTCTGGATGGCTATAACCTGACGCCGGACGGCAAGAACTGCGTCGGTGAGACTCGCTGCTCGTTAACCAGCTCATCAACCTGTTACTGTACACTCCTGTAGCGCGTTAACGCTTTACAGTCCTCACCGGAGATCAACACGGCCTTCCAGTCCATCCAGAGAGATAATTAAACACCTCAACATCCATACGATTGATTCAGAGAGTGCAGATCTCCAGAGAAAACTCGCAGCTTTCTGCTCTTTAGTTCAGAGACACATCTCGTGTTTTAACCCATAGACCCAATTAGCGAATTAGCATCAATCTTTGAAGTAAAAGTACAGTTTGACGAAATAAGAGTAATCGCACTCCTAAAATAACAGTCCCCATGCATGTTGTTGTTGTTGTTTGTTTTTTGTTAGCAATATAAATATTTATTATTTACATTTAATACCTATAGCGTGTTTTTATAGTTGTACTTATATAAAATATTTTTAAATAATATTGCTAATTTATAAATATAGAAAATATTTTTTATATATTTTATAGAATGTTTTATATAATATATTGCCATTAATATATATTAATTTGCTTAAACATTGATCATTTACTCTCTCTCTCTCTCTATATATATATATATATATGACAATTGGATCATGTAGGGTGCTTTATTATTTGCACCTAGTGTAAATAATAAAACTCAAAAATATATATTTATAAATATTAAGTATTTATTAATTAAAATTTAAATATTAATTAAAATTAGCTTCATAAATATTTCATTTAAATATCAATATTTTGCAACAGAATTAGATCACAGGGTGTTTTAATAGTCATATTTAGCATTAATTTATATTTTACATAAAAATATTAATAAATGAAATGTATACATATTTTATATCTATTGCATTTATAATAGATTTTCATATATTTTATAGAATGTATAAATATAATGCATATAGATTTTATATCTATTATATTTTATATAATGTATAAATATAATATATACAGATTTTATTATATATTTTGTATTTCAGATATATTTTATATAATGTATAAATATTAAGTTAACCACTATTGTTAGATACATGTGTGTGCCAAACACTGCTTAGATTTTTTATATAATTAAAAACATATCATCCTGTTATCAAAGCTGGTGTTTTGAATCATTTAAACAGCTGTTTCAAATTGCTATCTTGGCTGTAGTCTAGTAGCATGTACTGCGTGCATGAGTGTTGTGTGATGTGCTGTAGACAGTATAATGTGAGTTATGTGTGTGTCAGATATTAACGAGTGCGTGACGCTGCCGGGAGCCTGTCAGCCGGGGACCTGTCAGAACCTGGACGGCTCGTTCCGCTGCATCTGTCCGCTCGGATACGAGGTGCAGAACGACAAGTGTGTGGGTAAGAGTTCAGAGCAGGAACCGCTTCACACACGGCCGCTCAAAACTGTGTGGGATCAGTGAGACTCCTCATGTTTGTTAAAGAAGTCTCTTCTGCTCATCAAGGCTGCATTTATTTGATCAAAAATACAGAAAAAAACTGTAATCTTGCAAAAAATTATTACAGTATAAAATAACGCTTTCTATTTTAATATCCTTTCAAATATAATTTATTTCTGTGATGCAAAGCTGAATTTCCATCATCATTACTCCAGTATAAAGTGTCACATGATCTTCAGAAATCATTCTAATATGCTGATTTATTATTAGAACTATTAATGTTGTGCTGCACAATATTTTTTTTTTGGAACCTGCGATACTTTTTTCAGGATTCTTTGATGAATAAAAAGTTTTAAAAGAACAGCATTTATTCAAAATATAAATCTTTTCTAACAATTCTGTCACGTCTTAACAATTTAAAGGTGACATATTATGCCCCTTTTTACAATGTGTAATATAAGTCTCTGGCATCCCCAGAATATGTCTGTGAAGTTTCTGCTCAAAATACTCCACAGATCATTTATTATAATATTTTGTGGATTTAGTGGAAGCAGAAACACGCCGTTTTTCGTGCCTGTCTCTTTAAATGCAAATGAGCTGCTGCTCCCCGCCCCCTTTTCCAGAATAGAGCTGCGCCTTTACAGCTAGTACCTGCTAAAAACATCTGTTTTGGTTCTGATTATCATGTTAATCGCGCTGAAATCATGCGTTTTAAACCATATGAGTTTAAACTTCTGATATACGGTTTTCTGAGCGCACACATCTGAAGCACACGCACAGAAAGCGGCTGTCACAGCATGAGTACTAAACTAAGTTCTCATTCACACACAAGTTTACGTTAAAAACACACGAGTTACACAAACAGTGGGTTATGTCTGTGAAGGTAAACAGCTGGGAAATAAATCACATGTTTATTTTAGATCTGTGTGGCAGCAGCAATATACAGTAAATACATCCACTGCTCTCTCGTCTCTGAGGCTGGGACTCTAAACAGTGTTCTGTGCTCGTCTCTGCAGCCAAAGACAGAGCAGTTAGCATGTTTTGCTCAAACTTTCGCCATGGCATTAGAGCTGGTACACCGTTGTCGCTTGCGAAGTCAAAATGACGGTGCCTTGAGTGGAAGTTTACAGATTAAGGGGCGGTGATATTATAATGAGATCCCTTTGCCACGCCACCAAGCGAGCGAAATCAGACGCGCTCGTTTTCTCAGACGCTTGCAGAAAAAGGCTTACAAAACAAAGTTACTGGGTTCATCTTTTTCATGTTTACTTTGTTGGTAGATGCACCGGGGACATGATTATAGCACTTAAAACCTGGAAAAGTCAGATTTTCATGATATGTTACCTTTAACACATCCTCGCTGAATAAACGTTTTAATTTCTTTCAAAAAAAGAAAGAATAAAAATGTACTGACTTCAAACTTTTGAACGGTAGTGTATATTGTTAGAAAAGATTTCTATTTTAAATAGATGCTGTTCTTTTTAACGTTCTATTCATCAAAGAATCCTGAAAAAAGTATCACAGGTTCCCAAAAAAATATGAAGCATAATAAATCAGCATATTAGAGTGATTTCTGAGATCATGTGACACTGAAGACTGGAGTAATTCAGCGCTGCATCACAGGAATAAATTCGATTTGAATGTATATTTAAATAGAAACACGTTATTTTACATGGTAATAATATTTCACATTTTTCCTGTATTTTTGATCAAATAAATGTAGCCTTGATGAGCAGAAGAGATTACAAATGGTTCTGATCCCAAGCGTTTGAGCGGTAGAGTACTTCCACTTGACCTGTTTGTCCCGCACAGATATCAACGAGTGCAGCGTGGAGCCCAGCATCTGTCAGTTCGGCTCGTGTAAAAACACTGCGGGCAGCTTCCAGTGCATCTGTCAGCCTGGCTTCGTTCTGTCCGACAACGGCCGCAGCTGCTTCGGTAACTCCTCTTATTCCAGTCATCATTTGAAGTGAACCACCTTATGAAGCAGACTTTTATTGTATGAATCCGTGTTATGAATCATTCTAGTGTAGTTGTGCACATTTATAAAAAAAATAATAATAATTTGTTTAAATATTGATATTTTGTTATTATAAAAAAAATTGAGAAACATTTTAAAATTAATAAATTGTCCTAACTTTTATGCAAAAATTATCATTTAAATTCAACAAACCATTTAATAATTCAATAAAATCTGTATCACTCTAAATTCTGTTTTTATGTTTGCTATTTAGAACTTGTTATTTGAATAAAGTCGTGTTTAATTAGTTGTACTTAGTGTAAATTTATGAATAAAATATAAATGTTCATAATTATCCATTTGTTGAAATATTTACATTTCGCAGTTGAATTAGACGAAATTTGAATGATTTTTTTATTGAACTAAATTAATAAACTTAATGAATAAAACTTAATAAACTTTGCTTTAATTAATAAATCATTTAAAATGAATGTAACATTTAGTAATTTTAATTTTGTATCAGTTAATTTAATAATGTAATAACAATGGTCTTGTGTAATTAATAAACTCGTCTAAATTGCATAAGATTTTTAGTCATTTTAATTTTCATAGTTTAATTCAACAAAAATGTAATTATTTAATAATAATAATAGTTTTTTATAATTAGTGACTTGTTTTTATTATTGTGAATAATTAATAATATTTTTTAAAAACTAGTAATTTTAATTTGTTGAAACATTTAATAATTTAATAAAGTGTTTTATGTAATTAAATTGAATTATTTATTATTTAGATCATTTAATTGAATGAAAAACTGAATAATAGTGTTTTATATCATTAAGATATTAATATGCATGCATATTTTAAATATATTTTATTTATTATGGAGTACTAATCTTTCATATATTTTGTATGTTTTATATAATATGTCAACACATAAAGTAAATGATTTATTAGTTGTACTTCATGTAAATGTATAAATGAAATAATTATTCATAAATATGAATTAGTCTAAATACTGATATTTTGCAATTGCGTTAGATCATATAGGCTGTTTCATTAGTTGTATTTAGCATGAATTTATGTTACATAAAACAGTTATAAATTATATATTTGACATAAATTAATAAAACATTTTATATAAGTGATTTTATACTTTTTTATACAATGTTGTCTTTTATAATCAAGCAATAAGCCCCAAGAAGCTGTAGTTTACAGTGAATTTATAACAGCTAAGGGGCGTTGTTAAGCACAAATAAAGTGTAAAGATATTAATAAAAACAGTATTATTCTGCCAAACAATGTAGCTCCTCAGAAACAGTTGTGGTTGCTACAAAGTGTTTGCCGAGCAACACACAGAAGTAAACAAAGCTGTGTGTTACTTTGTAGCGTCATTTATAACAGCTTCGAACGCGGCTCAGCCAATCAGAATCAAGCACCAGAACTCTCCGCTTTATAACTATTGTTTTATGCATGTAAAGTAGTAGAAATACAATATAAGCATTCATCATTTTTCATATGCAATATTGGGGCATTCAGTGAAGTGCAGTATATATACTTGAGTGTGTTTGTGGTCAGACACGCGCGAGAGCTTCTGCTTCACGCGGTTTGAAGCGGGCAAATGCTCCGTCCCCAAACCGCTCAACACCACCAAAGCCAAGTGCTGCTGCAGCCTGCTGCCGGGCGAGGGATGGGGCGACCCCTGCGAGCTGTGTCCACGAGAGGCCGAGGGTCAGTCACTAATGAATACACAGATGATCAGCAGTCATTTTCTCATTATAATACTTTTAGATGTGAACAAATATAATACAAAATATAAGCTAGTATTATAGAAAGTATATATAAACTACCTGTAATGAATTATTTCATGCTATTTAAGGATCTGAACACATTTGTGAGCCTGCAGCACAAAAGCAGTGTTAAGTCGCTGGGGGATATTTGTAGCAATAGCCAACAATACATTGTATGGGTCACAATTATACATTTCTCTTTTATGACAAAAATCATTAGGATATTAAGTAAAGATCATGTTCCATGAAGATATTTTGTAAATTCCCTACCGTAAATATATCAAAACTTAATGTTTGATTAGTAATATGCATTGCTAAGAACTTAATTTGAACAACTTTAAAGATGATTTTCTCAATATTTAGATTTTTTCTTTTGAAAAATTCAAAATTATGACTAGTTTTATGGTCCAGGGTCACATATGTGCACTTCTAAGATGTATGCAGATGTTTTTTAATGTAATTTTTTTAAAAGATATATAGATAAACATACATTTTGTAAGAAAAAAATTTGTATTTTTGATTTAATTGAATAAAGATACATAGTTGCATAAATAGGTTTGTTGTCATATTAATTTCTAATTTAACAAAACAATTACATAGTTGAATAAAAATGGTTTAATATAATTAATAAATCACTCTAATTTTTACAAAAATATTTTTTTGTAATTTTAATCATTTAATTTAACAAAAAAGCTTTAATACAGTTGTTTCGTATATTAATAAATAGTTCTACGTTTTATAAAAATGTGTAATATTATTTGATCATTTAATTGAACAAAAAACAATAGTTTCATGAAAATGTAACTAAATTAAATAATTGTATAATGTTTTATATAATTATTAAATCGTTCTAATTTTAATACATTTTAGTCATTTTAATTTGAATCATTTAATGAAAAAACCTTAATACTTTAATACAGTTGTTTTCGTATAATTAATAAATAGTTCTCATATGCAACAATAAATATTAATTTCAGAAAAAATTCTAATTACTAAAAGATTCCAAATTTAATATAAATTTTAGTCATTTTAATGTTGATCATTTCATGGAGCAAAAAAAGTTAATTTAGTAATTGTTATAAATCGTTATAAGTTTTATAAAAAAATAAATAGTTATTTGGTAATTCTGACCATTTAATTTAAAGTTGAATAATACAAGTTTTTGTATATAATTATTAAATCATTCAAAATTTTAGAACAAAGTAATAACATTAATTTTGATTATTTAATTTAACAGAAAATTGAATAATAAATTTTTTTATAAATTTTAATCATTTAAATGTATTTAATTAATAAATCCTTTCTATCTTTTATTACTTATTTTATTTTTCATAATATATTTTAATAAATATTTAATAATTTAATAAAATTGTTTTATATAATTTGTCTTAAGTGTCAATTTTTCAAAATTGAGATTTATAGATCATGAATAAATACGCTTTCCATGGATGTATGGTTTGTTAGGATAGAACAATATTTGGCCGAGATACAACTAAAATATTTGAAAATCTGGAATCTGAGGGTGCAAAAACATCTAAATATTGAGAAAATCATCTTTAAAGTTGTTCAAATTAAGTTCTTAGCAATGCATATTACTAATCAAACATTAAGTTTTGATATATTTACGGTAGGGAATTTACAAAATATCTTCATGGAACATGATCTTTACTT
>NW_015505549.1:610619-612835 GCF_001515645.1 Sinocyclocheilus grahami
TTCAAAATTGAGATTTATAGATCATGAATAAATACGCTTTCCATGGATGTATGGTTTGTTAGGATAGAACAATATTTGGCCGAGATACAACTAAAATATTTGAAAATCTGGAATCTGAGGGTGCAAAAACATCTAAATATTGAGAAAATCATCTTTAAAGTTGTTCAAATGAAGTTCTTAGCAATGCATATTACTAATCAAAAATTAAGTTTTGATATATTTACCGTAGAAAACTTACAAAATATCTTCATGGAACATAATCTTTACTTAATATCCTAATGATTTTTGGCATAAAAGAGAAATGTATAATTGTGACCCATACAATGTATTGTTGGCTATTGCTACAAATATCCCCCAGCGACTCAACACTGCTTTTGTGCTGCAGGGTCACATATTTGAGCATGTCAAACTAACTTTACTTTAATAATCACACCCTTCTTGTCTCCGTGTTTGTCTCCCGCAGCTGCGTTTCTCACGTTGTGTCCCTACGGTCACGAGGCCGTCCCGAGACCCGAAGGACGAGAGGGTGAGAAAACCAGTTAAATTCTGTCGACTAAAGCACTTCACCTTCCCACAATCCCCGGTACTAACGTCCCGTCGGCCTCCACAGACATGAACGAGTGCGTGGAGAACCCGGGCATCTGCAGAAACGGCCTGTGCATCAACACGGACGGCTCGTTCCGCTGCGAGTGTCCCTTCGGATACAACCTCGACTTCACCGGCGTCAACTGCGTGGGTGAGTTCACACTAAACCCAGACGATTTCTCAACTCCCAGTTAACCTCACTTCACCCTATTTTGGCTGTTCTCGATGACTGCGGGAAGGTTGTGGGTTCAGATCCCTCGGGTTACAGCATCAGAAACTAAAAGTATCAAGCCAATGATAAAGGAGTTAGAGAGGTGGGTTATTAACGTCTGATGTTACAGATACGGACGAGTGCTCGATCGGAAACCCCTGTGGAAACGGGACGTGCTCAAACGTTCCTGGTGGCTTTGAATGTTCCTGTCAGGACGGCTTCGAACCCGGACCCATGATGACCTGTGAAGGTACGCTCCGGAGATAAGCTGCACTGTATTCCACTATACCACATTTTTACAGGCATACATATATCATACTTTAATCATTTAATAAAAAGTGTTTTATTTCATTAATAAACTGTTCATAATTTTACAATCAAATCCAGCTATTTTAATTTTGACAAGTTAATAAAAATATTGAATCATTTTAAGATGTTTTATATACCGTAATATAAAATAATTGTATATTTTATATAATGTTTTATACATTTTATAAGAAATATATTTATAAGAATAATAATATAAGAAATATATATGTGGATTTTATATTAATTTATTTATAATAATGTATTTAATTCTAATTTGTTTCATTATTAATAAATGTTCTAAATTTCATAAACAATACTAGTAATTTTGATTTTTGAATTTAAAGTGTTTTATATAATTAATAAATTGTTCCAAATTGTATAACTTTAGTCATATATATATATATATATATATAATACCAGATGAATTTACCTAAGAAGCATAATTTTGAAGATATACATAATTTATAGGGTTTTTTTGTGCATTTTTTAAAATATGCATCTTAATAAAGTATTGCTATATTACACAATTACACTTCTTAAGTAAATTAATTTTGCTTTAAGGATGTTTATACTGGGAAAAAAACTGTCAGTATAAAGTAGTTCTAATGCAAAATTTTGAAAGTCTATCATAAATTATATATATTAATATATAATAAATTATGATGTAACATTTAATACTTTATATAATGTAATGTAAAGTGAAAATAATCTTTTTCAAACATTTTTACAGACATATAACTATATGCTATTAAGTCTTATCTTATGCTTCGTAAGTAAATGATCTTTGTTTTAAGGTGATTTTTGTCGATATAGAGTTGACATGATAAATTAATAATTAAGTGATAAAGTCATGGTTTCCTCTTTATTTGATGTGTCCAGACATCAACGAGTGTTCGGTGAACCTGCTGCTCTGTGCTTTCCGCTGCGTCAACACCTTCGGCTCGTACGAGTGCATGTGTCCGACGGGATACGTGCTGCGCGACGACAACCGGATGTGCCGAGGTCAGTATGACTGATCCACATCAACACACACACACACACTCACACACACACACACACACACACACACTCACACACACTCACACACACACACTCACACACACTCACACAC
>NW_015505549.1:613952-629054 GCF_001515645.1 Sinocyclocheilus grahami
CTCTCTCTCTCTCTCTCTCTCTCTCTCACACACACACACACACACACACACACACACATACACTCTCTCTCTCGCTCTCTCTTACACACACACAGTCACACACACACACACTCACACACACACTCTCTCTCTCTCTCACACACACACACACACACATACACTCTCTCACACACACACTCTCTCTCTCTCACACACACACTCACACAACACACACACACACACACGCACACACATGCACTCTCTCTCTCACACACACACACACACACACACACACACAACACACACACACGTGCAGGCGATAATCGTTCAGTCTCTCTCTCTGCAGACCAGGACGAGTGTGCTGAAGGGCTGGACGACTGCGCCTCCAGAGGAATGGCCTGCAAAAACCAGATCGGCACCTTCATGTGCATCTGTCCTCCCGGCATGACACGCCGCCCCGACGGAGATGGATGCATGGGTGAGAAAGCAGTGTGTGTGTGTTGTTTGTGTGTGTGTGTGTGCGTGTGTGTGTGTGGACTAAGGATTTACACCTAGTGGATGAGAAATCAAGTGAAAAAAAAACGTGTAAAGACCAGAATATTACAGAAACTAATAGTGGCGATGATTTTTGCATGAGCAAACACTCACACTTTCTTCAGAAAATATAAAAATATGGTTTGTTTTTACTGGCATCACACTGAATGTAGTAAATATTGTATTTTGTCGAAGTATATTTTTAACTTTTAATAACTTATAATAATAATAATGTAATATTTTATGCAAAATTAATATAAAAAAACAACAAATAAAATATATAATTTATTTTAGTGATAATTGAATATTTAATGCAATATTATAGTAAATTGGAGTAATGTGACTGTAGTAACTATTGCATTTAGTCAAACTATTTAACATGCATTTTGAATGAAATATTAAATTATTATTATATAACTATTATTAATAATGCATGTTAAAAATGTACCCTAGGAAATAGAAAAAATTCAATAGTTATTACAGTCACATTACTCCAATATATATATATATATACAATAGAGTATTTTATTTTTTGTATAGTAATAATACTACTATGCAATATAAATATAAACTTGGGTGACTGAAGTAACTATTGTATTTTGTCAAACTATTTACTAGGGGAAAAATTTTTACCCTAGTAATTAACATAATATGTTCATTTTTTTAATAACATTTATGTAATAATAATTATTGTTTATTATTTATTTAATAATTTTTGTAATATCCATATAAATTGGAGTATTGTGAATGCAGTGACTTGTATTTTTTAACATGCATTTTAATAACATTTATGTAATAATAATAATAATATTTAAAATTGTATGCAAAATTAACAAAATAATAAGTACAAATAATATTTATATAATAATAATATTATATTTTATGCAATATAAATAAATAAACAATACTAATAATTTTTAATACGTTATATAATTATATAATAAGAAGTAATATTGTGTCCAATATTATGTAATAAAAAACTATAATATTTTTATTTGATTTTACCTAAACCATTTTCTGTAATGTACGCTGGATAGAATTTAAATTTTACAGTAATTTAGTCACTTTTCTGTAGTATGTGCTGATGGTGTTGTTGCATAAGTCGTCTCTCTCTCTCTCTCTCTCTCCTCCTCTGTGTGTGACTCTGGCAGACCTGAACGAGTGCCGCAGCAAGCCGGGAATCTGCAAGAACGGCCGCTGTGTCAACACGGTGGGAAGCTACCGCTGCGAATGTAACGAGGGTTTCGAGTCGAGCTCCACAGGCACCGAGTGCATCGGTAAGAGCCAGCGGCCAATCAGAACACGGCTGACATACAGGCACAAATCGCATGAAACCCAAGCTAAAACCAAATCAAATCCCCAGTCTTCAACCATTTAGTGCACTAATTTCAGTTTTAAATTAGACTGAGATTGCTCATTCTGTCTAACCGGCCTGCTGTGGTTGTCAGATAACAGGAAGGGCTTCTGTTTCACGGAGGTCCTGCAGACGATGTGCCAGAAGTCGTCCACTAACCGAAACACCGTCACTAAGTCGGAGTGCTGCTGTAACGGCGGCCGCGGCTGGGGCTCGCTGTGTGAACTCTGTCCTCTGCCCGGAACCATCCAGTACAAGAAGATGTGTCCGCTCGGACCCGGATACACCACTGACGGCAGAGGTCAGAGATCTCCGCACTTCTGAACGTCTTTACAGAGATTTCACAGAGCAACAGTTGAGAAAATGAAAACAGACGATCACTCTTTATAATAAAATCACTGGTCTGTTGTTCAAAAATAGCTTCTTTTAGACCAATGCAATGATGTGCAAACTCAGTAGATATTTTATATATATTTAAATATTGATATAAAATTATTTAGTATTTTTTAACACATTTATTAATGTATTTATTAAACATCAATGTAGAAAATGTGCTACTTTCCATGTTTGTTTATAATTATGAATATTTACATTAATTAATATTGTAAAATAATTTTATTATAATAATTATTTTTGGACAAATTATACAGTAAGTATAAAATATAGTTAGAAATATATGGAATATATTTTTTTATATGTATAATCATGTTTTTAATAATATTTTAAAATTAATTTATGGATATTTTAAAACATTTATTTATACATTATTTTGTGGTTTTATATACAGAAAATATTAATTATATTTAATTTTGAAATATATTTTAATATGTACATTGATATTTTTAGTAATGCAGTACTTATATATATATATATATATATTTATTCATAATAATAATAATAATATTACAATATTAATATTGGTACTGTTTTTAAATAACAAGTGCTACAGATGTTTTGTTAAAAGTACTTCACTGAAATTCAGGCATTTCGTTTAGATTTAGGAATGCATGTATGGATACCATATCTACTGTATTTTTGCAGACATCAACGAGTGTGAGGTGATGCCTAACCTGTGTAAGAACGGGCAGTGCATCAATAGCGTCGGCTCCTTCCGCTGCCATTGCAACGTGGGTTACACCGATGACTTCACTGGCACTTCCTGTGTTGGTACGTTCTCCTCACTCATCGTTACCCTTATTTAAATCAATAAAGTGCGATACTGTTCTAAAAGCCCATTTTTGATGCAATACTTAATGCTTTTCAATTAGATATGGACGAGTGCTCTCAGTCGCCCAAACCATGTAACTTCCTGTGCAAAAACACTGAAGGCAGTTACCTGTGCTCGTGTCCCAGAGGATACATCCTACAGCCTGATGGGAAGGCCTGCAAAGGTTAGTTCATGATTAATGGTTACATTTTTCCTTGTTGGGATAAGATCTGCTTATAAATCTGGTTGTAGTAATAATCCGTGCCAATGATCAACCCAATGTGTGCTAATTTGAAAAAATTGCTTATTTCATCCCAGACTTGGACGAGTGCTCAACCAAGCAACACAACTGTCAGTTCCTGTGCGTCAACACGATCGGTGGCTTCACCTGTAAATGCCCCTCAGGCTTCACGCAGCACCAGACGGCATGCATAGGTGACTGATATGAACTCAAGCCACCCGCTAACATGCCTAGCCCAGAGTCTAAATAATTGAACAGGTCATTTGGAGCTAAAATTGCCTTCATCTCTTAGACAACAACGAATGCAGCAATCAGCCAAATGTATGCGGCTCGCGCGCCTCCTGCCTCAACACCCCCGGCAGCTTCAACTGTGAGTGTCAGAAGGGCTTCTCTCTGGACACCACGGGAATCAGCTGCGACGGTAGGTTTCCCGTTTTGGGCCCATGTGAAATGATTTTGCATTAAGCGGCAATCGACCTGTTGTGAGCTCCAAGGTTGTTGATCGCTGGTAGATGCTTTTGTTGAAGCCATCTGTTCACATTAGTTCATAATTGTGTTTAACAGCAGAATTTGTGGTGGAAAAACTACTATCCATGATGCTGTCCGGAAAATTCCACCAATCAGAGTTGTGGTTATCAAATCTTGCTTGGAGAGCTCTTTAGCTCCGCCCACTCCCACGAAGCACCACAAATGACGTAATCAAGCCACTTTCAAAATACTTTAATACAGTCAACAACTTTAAATGAATAGTTTTATATTTCACCTTCTTTTTTCAGAATCAGAAATCAGAAATCAGAAAGAGCTTTATTGCCAAGTATGTTTGCACATACAAGGAATTTGTTATAGTGTCACAAGCTTCCAGTACACGGAGACAACAACAACACACAGATAATAAAAGTGAGATGTGAATAAAATACACATGCATTTTACGAAGCTATGAGAATACTTTTTGTACGCGAAGAAAACAAAAATAACAAAGAAACAAAAAAAAACCATGTGGTGCAGCTGACATAGAACAGTGTACGCTGTTTGCATCCAGTGGTTATTCTCCAAAATGGTGTTACGCTGACGCAGAGGAGACGAATTGCTGAATAAAGTCGTTATTTTTGTTTTCTTTGTGTACAAAAAGTATTCTCATAGTTTCGTAAAATTACAGTTGAACCACTGATGGCAGATGGACTATTTTGATAATGTCTTTCATACTTTTCTGGGCCTTGACAGTGTTAATTGTTTGGCAGTCAATGGGACAGTAACAAGCCTCCCGGTTTTCATCCAAAATATATTAAATTGTGTTCCAAAGACGAACAAAGCTTTTACGGGTGTGGAACGACATGGGGGTAAGTGATTAATGACAAAGTTTTCATTTTGGGGTGGAGTAACCCTTTAAGGCCCGATTATACTACTATTTCCGCGTTCTGCTCCGTCTCGCGCACAGCCGTGTCAGCGCAGCTTTTAAAGCATATTCGACACATCGCAGTGCCACCATTGCAATGTTGTTTGCGTGGACACAAAAAAAAACACACTTCTGATGATAAGAATTGCATCACACGGACAAGTCCGCGGATGGCCGAAGTATGCTTTGGGCTTCAGATTGTCATTTGCAATGCTTCATGGAATTGTTTGGTTTGGTTGATGGCTTATAACGCTTTAACGAACCATTTTTCAAAATCCCAATTGGAAAAATTAATGTAAAAAATACTTCTGGATCCAACACTGCTGAGATGCCACCATATATTAGAATCACATGCTAACCTGATTTTGTTTTCTTGGTTTCTTACAGACGTCGATGAATGTGGTGGAAACCACCGGTGCCAGCACGGCTGCCAGAACATGCTGGGAGGATATCGCTGTGGATGCCCGCAAGGTTATGTTCAGCACTACCAGTGGAACCAGTGTGTGGGTAAGCATTTCTACGACGAAGTGTGGTTTTCAGTTGCGCAGTTCTAATTTCTGCATCTTCCTTCCACCTAGATGAGAACGAATGCGCCGGAAATCAAGCCTGTGGGTCTGCGTCTTGCTATAACACTCTGGGCAGCTATAAATGCATGTGCCCGTCAGGTTTCGACTTTGAGCTCTCTGCTGGCGGCTGCCAGGATGTTAATGAATGTGCCTTGAACAATAACCCCTGCAGCTATGGCTGCTCCAACACAGATGGCGGCTACTTGTGCGGATGTCCTGGAGGCTTCTACCGAGCAGGACAAGGGTGAGTATTTAAGGCCCCGATAAACTTCAAGCAAAAACGAAGAACGAACTGATGTGACATCATTTCAAACAAAATCCATCCAAAACTAAGTTCGTTTTGTGAGTTCGAAATGGCTTGCCAAAGCGAACTTTCCAAAAAGGTTAATTCAGATTGCAAAACACCTTCGTACTACCATTGGTCCGTGACGATTACGTCATAGGAGGTGTGCTCTGAGGCTCCGCCTTCTTTCATGCAGAACTCTTCTCTGGGTTCATTTCGTCTGTCGAGTTTCATCTGTCAAAACTGAATACAGTGGAGCCGCTTTATAGTAGCAAATTAAGTTGTGCTTCTGATGAAATGAGACACTGACACTGTTTTTCATGTTTAATAATTCTGCTTGCTTTTAAGCAATATATTGAATAAAGTGCCATGTAAATACACGTGACGTGACTTCACGGGAGTGCTAATTTGTAGAGCTTGTGCAAACATACCCATGTTGCTATGATCAGATTTTTATATAAAAATTCTTGCTGTTTTCTCCCATTTTTTTTGTTTATTTTTTTTACTGAGAGGAAAGTGGGCAGCACATATTTACATATTCATATAAACATTGCTTTCATCAGAGTGGGCGGCGTCGGGATTTCGAACTTCGTTTTACCCCTAAACAAAGAACGAAAAAAAAACTTTGTTTTGAGTATATCGGGGCCTTTAGGCTAGCCTGTTCTTATTTGACCACTGGAGTTCATTTTATGCCACAAGTGTCCATACCTGCTCCTGGAGGACCACTTTCTTTCAAAGGTCAGCTCCAGCTTTCTCCAACGTACCCACCTGGGTGTTTCCTTCACTAGCTAGTTGAAGAGCTAAAGTCTAGGAAAGATTAGACACCCAAATAGTTTGAACATACTGTATATAGCAGGGAGGGCAACTCTAATCTTGGAAAACCACTGTCCTGCAGAGTTTAGCTCAATCCCTAATTAAATGCACCTGAAAAAATCTAACCAAAGGATAACTAAAGGTCTTTAGGAATACTTAAATTACAGGGTTTTTTATTTGGATTGGAGCTAAGATCTGTCAGACAGTGGCCTGAAGTTGGCAATCCCTGCTATAATGCCAAAGTACATCCAAGCGTACTTGCTGAGCATTCAAAGTCATTGGCAAGACTTTCTGTTAGATGTCAGAACATGACCGTGGGATTTACTTCCAGTCAGACAAAACAGCATCAGTGAGTTCCATTACTGATCTTTGTGAGGGGATTAGCTCATAGTTGACTTTCTAAAGTGTTCAGAAGGGGATGTCTTCATACTTTTGCCATGTAGTGTAGAACCATATACTTGCCTGAAACTTCCAAGGCTCTGTCCTAAATTCTACTCATATCCCTTGTCCGAGTTCACGTTTTGGTGACGCACTCCTACATAGATTGTCAAGCAGTAGTCTACTGTGGAGTACCACCAGCATGGGCTCAACAAGGGTGCAAGAACCTTTCTGAATCCTAACATGGGATACTCTATGGTCTTGTGGACTCCATAGACCTATGCAAGCAAAGACAGCAAGTCCACGCTAAGTGCACAATTTGGGGCAAGGCCTAAACCAGGGGTGTCCAATCCTGGTCCTCGAGGGCCACTGTCCTGCAGAGTTTAGCTCCAACCCCAAATATTGTGAACCAAGGTTATAACGGTCTTCAGGATTACTAACTTCCAGGCAAGTACATTGGGACAAGTTGGCGCTAGACTCAGCAGTGGTCTCCAGCCCTGCTCCTGGAGAGCTACCATCCTGCAGAGTTCAGCCACATCCCTAATCAACCACACCTGAACCAGCTAATCAAGGTCTTCAGGGTTACTTGATAATTACAGACAGGTGTGTTGGAGCAGGGTTGGAACTTGAAGTCTGCAGGATGGTATCTCTCCAGGAGCAGGGTTGGAGATCTCTGCAATAGAGGTTGTTGGCCCTCCAGGATCCGGATTTGGATATTCCTGACCTAAGCTGAATAATTACACAAGTGAAAGAAAAGTAATGTTTCACCTTTTTCGTTTCTAGGCACTGCATCACAGGAGTGGGCTTCCAGGGTCAGTTTGGCTCGGAGGGAGTGGATGACGAAGAGTCACTGTCACCGGAGGCCTGCTATGAATGCAAGATCAATGGTGACCTTGGAAAGAAAGGCCGCCATAGGCGTAATGCTGGCGATAATGAGCTCAAGGTACTTTTTGAGTACCGTCCGTCTCTCTGTAGTCGTCATGTTTTCAATATGGCCACACTGCTAACCCTGACCTTAATTCCTAACTCTATAAAGGGTATAACAGGCTTAAGTCAAGATCTATCTGAAGCTTCTTCTAATGTTTCCAACTGTTCTGTCCTGCCCTCAGGAGATGGTGAGTATGGCCAGCATGGATGTTCAGACCTCCATCCCAATGAACCTTAGTCTGGCGCAGCTGCAAAACAAGGAACCCCTACTTGAGTTGCTTCCAGCTCTGGAGCCGCTTGAGCACCACGTGCGCTACGTCATAACGCACGGAAACCAGGGTGAACACTTCCGCATCCTGGAGCGTCGTGACGGGAAGAGTGTTCTGCGGCTGGGCCGAAAGCCGCCCCCTCCAGGTTTGTTCCGCCTGGAGATCGCCAGCTTGCGTATGTTCGGTCCACGCAAACTTCAGCAAATAGAGGACCAGCACGACAGCGACTACTTGCTGGGCGAGATCGGCGACGCACTGCGCATCAAGCTGCACATCCACCTGCACTGAGACTGACCCTTGACCATGCGCCCTTCACTGCAGGGCGTTGGCTCTGAGAGACTGTGTCCATGTATCGCCATGTTTTGTTTGTTCTTATTTGCCGTCCTTTCATGTTTTCATGTCAGCCCCTACCGATTTCTCCAGGTTGGGTGGAATATGTACATATACCACCTTAAATTAGCAGGAGTGCGTTAGCACTAGCATTAGCACCCAATCAGGCAATCAGACATATTAGTCGTAAGGACGATTTAATTTTAATACGGCTTTTACAGTTGTAAACTGTCAAAATTATCATGAAATGACATTTCAGTCTTTAGTGCACATAAAAACGATGCATTATAGATGAAGAAAAATATAATGACCATTCACTCACCTCGATGTCTCAGTGTAAACTGGGGTCAACATTTATTCCAGTCAGTATTTAGAGTTATGTCAAGTATTGTACTATTTTTGAAGAAAATAAGAAAAAAAAAAAGGTGACACAAAGGACTGCAACAATTTTTCAGGTTTAAACAGTCGAGGGTTCAAACAGCTTAAGGTTTTCGACTGAAATATGTCTTTTTTTACATACGATTTTTGGGATTTTCTGGAGTGTTTGCATGAGCTGCCACATCGCTTTACCTCATTTTACACACATAGACAAGAACACACACATATATGATCATCATATATGATGCAGTTAAGACAGGAGTGGTGCTAAATGCTCAATTTGCACTGGGCCTCCTCTGTGTATTTAATCAGGGAAATTTCATTCCAAAAATGGCAACAACTGTCCAAAGGGTTTTTGAATATGCATGTGATGTTGCACAAACTTGGCATTCACATTTGAACCATTTTCTTCTCCATACTTGTGTGCTCTTGTTGGTGTATTTGAAAAAGACGCGCTTTGCAAACAGAGCACATACAATTGGAGAACTGGAAGCCTGCTGGGTAAACCAACCAGAGGCCATTTTTGATTGCAGCTGGAGACGTGCAGTCTCAATGGTACATAAGGATTGTTTGGCAAGCCGTCCTCCAAAACACTCCAGATATGGACATGCAAACACACATTTTCAACTTTCAAGTGTGGGAACATTGACAAACCAACCCTCGTTTCTTAGTTTCTCAGTAATCTTGAGCAAACAAGGTGCTAAGATTCCAATTTACGCTGTTCTACGAACTGATTTGTGGATCGCAAACGTGACATTTTCAAAGGTCTTTTGTGTTTTTATTTTGTGTGTGATTGTCTTTTGTACTGTCTCAATGCTGAAAAATCAATACTATCAAAGCTTGTTAAAAATTTTTATTGTATATTTTAAAGTGAAATGTAGATTTTGTTTGTATTTCTTCTTTTGTATTCTTGAGCGTCCAGACTGCCAAACCAAATATTTACTTGTAAACATTAGATAAATAGCCTTTAAGAACGGTTGACTTTGTTTTTCCTCTTAATACGGACAATTAATGATCACAGCATCCTTTATTTACTGTCACGGAGCACTATGTGACAGACGTCACTGTTTACATGAGCTTGTCCATCGATCATCATAATACTGTAGATTATTTGCCATGACCAGCAACATTGGACTGTTTTCAAAGGCTGTAAACAAAGTAATTTTGGTGCTAGAATGACAAAACTGTTTCTTGAACATCACAGTAACTGCACTGTACGACAGCCTGAGCTATATTTATGCATAACCATTTGTCTAACATTGGAACTTTGTATACTTTCATAACTTTTGTTTTTGTTGATGCCACTACATGTAAAAGAGCGAATGTGCGTGACTGTACTGTATGTCAAAAATCAGCAGCAAACTTGAAATAGTCATCAAGCTAGTGTTGAGTTATGAACTTCAGACCAAAGAAAGTGGACCAGGTCGCTCAGGATGATGCCGATTCCCATAAATCTCTGGGGTGCATTGATTCCGGCGAACTATGAATTTTTTTTAGCCATAAAGATCCATGACGGAGAAACCTGAGCACCCTGTACATGACTAATGAGTAATTCCAAATGCATTGTTTTTATACCATTTTCGATCCATCTGTCAGATCCAAGTGATCCGCACAATGTTTGTGAACATCTGTATGAAACAACGAATGGCAATAAAACAACATTGGTTATATTTTTAAACCTTTTTTGACTCTGTTCTCTGCGTGCAAAGGACATTTTTAGCCACGTTAAAAAGATTTAGGGAGTGTATCCAAGTGGAAATGGCTTATTGATCTCAGAAGGGTGGCTACTTCAGTACACTTCGTTTTCAAGATATTGGAAGCTTTTTAAGTGAATAAGCCCAGTTTTATTTCAGACAAAAAGGAATTAGGAAAATATCCAATCTACTTACAAAACTCACAAAGCAATGCAAGCTCCTCTGTTTCTTGGCACATCAACACTTTGCACATGCGTCCAAATGAGAGCTACAAATTTGAGACGAAACATTAGCAAAAAGGGAACTCCAAATCGGAGTCGGGATATAAAAATAAAGCTTTCAGTCGTTTCTAAACCTCTCTTAGATCACAACAGTTTCAGAGAGCTCAGCAGATTAGCAAACAGACAACACCTTCGAGATATTAGAACATATGGCTTATATACACACATAGTCAAAGGACAGGGAAGAGTCAAACAGCAATAATACAAGGACTGACACTCAGTTCTGAAGTCTTAAAGGGAGTTTTGCTCCAAATCCAGAACATCCTCAGAAATATATAAAGCACAGAGTTTAGAACGGGTCTGTCCGACATCCTAGGACTTTCCAACAATGCTAAAGTTTTCCTTAAAGATGTATTTTGTGGAAAATTACCATGCTAAATAGACAAAAATCATACTGAATAGGCCATAATCAGGGTAGGCAGCTTATTTAATTTTACGCAAATGAAAACAAGGCTGTGGGGGCTTTAATGACTAAGCAGACAAAGTGTAAATTGTTTTCAAAACAATTTCTTATGTAAATTGTCTAATTCAATGCAACAATTAACGTAAAGCAACAATTTAATGGCAGTTTAGTAATTTTTACAGTGTAAATTGTGAAAATCATTTACTGCATTCAATGTAACAATTAACGTAAAGTGACAGTTTTGTGATTTTTACTGTGTAAATTATTTGTTAAAACAATTTGTTGCATTCAATGCAACAATTAAGAGAGTGACAATTTAGCAAAAGTTTAGTGTTTTTTACGGTGTAAACTTAAAACCATTTATTGAATTCAATGCAACAATTAATATAGCAACAGTTTAAAGATTTTTTTTATTTTTATGGTGTAAATTTCGTTAAAACCAATTGTTGCATTCAATTGTTGCATTCAATGCAACAATTAACGTAAAGCGACAATTTAGTGATTTTAATGGTGTCAATTGTTCGTGAAAATCATTTGTTGCATTCAATGCAACAATTAACATAAATCGATAATTTAGTGACTGTTAAGTGAGTTTTATGTTGTACATTTTAAAACCATTTGTTGTATTCAATGCAACAATTAACGTAAAGCAACAATTTAATGACAGTTTAATGATTTTTACAGTGTAAATTTTGTTAAAACCATTTGTTGCATTCTTTGCAACAGTTAATGTAAACCGACAATTTAGCAAAAGTTCAGTGATTAAGATATAAAATGTTTATTGAATGCAACAAATGGTTTTAATTGCAACAATTAACGGTAAGCAACAATTTAATGTCAGGTTAGTGAATTTCATGGTTTAACTTGTTTGTTAAAACCATTTGTTGCATTCAATGCAGCAATTAACGTAATGCGTCAATTTAGCAACAGTTTAGTCATTTTTACAGTATGAAATGTTTGTTTAGATCATTTGTTGCATTCAATGCAACAATTTAGAGGCAGTTTCAAGTTCCTAAGTCAAGTCATCGTCTAGTTTTGTTAATGCAAATTTTAACATTTTCCTTTTTGTTTTTTTTTGTTTTTTTTTTGTAAAGCCATATTTCCAATGTTTCATTAGTTGACCAACTAGTCGATTAACATCAATTTATAGCAATGGTCGACTTCCATTACAGCCTCATTTTCAGCAGCATTAAATTAAGTCATCTACTACGATCCACTGAAAAGTTTCATCATGTCTTTTAGAATTAACTAGGGATGCACGATATATCGGCCACCATATCGGTATCGGCCGATAAATGCTAATTTTTTCTGTTATCGGTATCGGCCCAATAAGAAAATTTGGCCGATATCTTAAAGCCGATAAATAATGCATTATTTCCTTCAGAGACACTTCAGATGCGCGCTGTTCATTTGCAGCCTTTTGTGCAATTGTACGTTGTAATATTGTGTTTATTTGATGTATATCTGATTTATCTCATATAGAATGCGTTTGGTTAAGTTAAAAGAGCGCTTCAGTTTACCAGTGATAAACTCAAACAGCAGTGCACAACATTAATAACTATGATTGGGAATGTTGTGTATATAACATTCTAATGAGAACATTATTATAATAAAACGTTGTGCATTCTTTGGGTTTAGTTGCTGTGTTTCAGCGCGTTGTTATGGGAAGAGCGCATCCACAACAGGATCACACATTCTGACTATAGCATGCAATAACTGCGTCATTTGTCATTTCATATATAAGTTGTAATATTATGTTTATGTTGTATTAATATTAATCTCAGGATGCATTTCCTTGAGTTAAATAAGCTGCCAGCAAAACGCTTCAGTTTACCGTGTTCATTCAGCTCTTCAGCTTCAGCACGCGCAGCTCAACGGCTGCTATTTAAAACAGTGGTATTAATTTGTTACTTTTTCAAAATCATTGATATATTATTAATAACAACAACCACTTGTATTGTTCTCTTATTATTTTCATCAACAGTATGGTTTAGTAATTAAAATCATTTAATTATTGTCCGTGCAGAGGCTATTCCGTTTTATTGATCTATGGCGCATTCATTTTGATTCTTTACACGTGTAATGATGTCCAGTGACTTGTTTGCATTATTTATGCATTATTTTATTTATTTGTAAGACTTTTTTATGACTAAATTTGGTAATGGGAGAGTAAAAATATTTTTAAAACGTACACCGTTCAAACTAGGCTGCTTATGTTGAAGTGTTTGGGATGTGGCTTTTAATGATGAGACCTTTTTTGTAATCAGGCTCTCAAAAAGTATATAACAATTTGGATATAGATTTATCGGCCAACATATCGGTTATCGGCTTTCAAAAAATAAAGGATTATCGGTTATCGGTATCGGCCAAAATTTTCATATCGGTGCATCCCTAGAATTAACATATATATACAGTAATGATGAAGTATGTACAGTAGCCGAAGGGTAGTAACACTTCACAGAGAGCATCGTGTCGGGCACTTTGAACCGTCGACTTTATGTGTATTCATTGTAGACCTTGTAGACCGTCCTGAGGATGTAGCTACAGCAGAAGAATCGGACGACCCTGTTAATTCGGAAAGTAGCGTTCTTTATGTTTACACCCAAAGCACATTTCAAGGTATACATGGCACATGCGTTCCCTGGGAATCGAACCCATGACAGTTTTAGCGAAATTAGCGACAGGCTTGGATTCGGGCCACAGGTTGGGCTAAGGCAGGTGGCGTCTTCCGGTCATGTGACTACACCAGGGCGTAGTCAAACTGGCCCCGCTCAAAGCCATCCTTATGATCGGTCCAAGACGAAGCGGGCATTCGGCTGTAGGGGTCCAGCAAGATCCGGAAGCAACGCACCAACAGGAAAATCAAAAACAGCATCAGGAGACCCACAAACGCGAAGGCCGTCCTTTGCTCGGCATCGCCGCCAAGAGGTGGGCTGCTGGGGACCCCTGCGAACGACGGCCCCGGTGAGAGCAGCTCATAGTCCAACGTGGACACATCGCTCATCCTCCAGGGAGCACGACGACAGAACTTGCAAGCTGTCGTAAGGGTAGATTGGATGGAGAGACTGGTCAGATTGGTGTGGCGACCTCGATGTGGACAAACGAGGCCAAAGTCAACACTTTTGACTGCGTGACGGACACGCAAAGTGACACAAGTGGAGCAATCTGGGTCAAAATGACAGGCCTTTTTATTCCAGACCTGTCAAATCGGATCTGACCCGCAAGTGGCACGGCGCAAGCCGATGGGACATGACACAGCGGGCTGCCACAACGGATAAAAACAGCAAGGACTCGAGTCCCAAGCTCGTTTCTTTTGGCCGCAGGGATGAGGCTAATTGGCTCCAGATGGGACACGGTTTGCAGGTGTTGTCCCCACGTTGGGCGCCAGTTTACGGATCGCCCCACAGCAAGTATCCCATTTCTGGTTGATGCTGAAAAAGTCAGACAGCAAAGATCGGACGCCTAATCCGATCAGATCAATATGCGAATCTGGGAAAGCCGTTCGCTCAAGGGAGTTTGATTAGTGGGCTCCAGTAGGTGTGCATTAGGTTGATGAGTCAGAGATGATCTGTTCCTTCTTGCTTGTGTTCTCTCACACAGAACTGCTTGTAAGGTTGGTGCTATTGATCGAGTAGGGCTAATGTCTGGTAAAGTGTGGATTTCAGGGCCAGGATCAGATGTAGACCGTGCAGTGTGTTTGGCCTCTGGTCTGTTGTACTTCACCCTGTAAACACACAAAATACACGCATTCAGCATTTAATCGGTTTAGTGGCATGACCATGAACTGTTCCTACCTAAAAACCTCCCAATAGAGAGATATTATATTCTTTTCATAAATGGCTTTACTTTATTGAACTGTCTACTGAATGTTAACACAAAATATGTAATATGTATATATAATTTGAAAATGTAAATGTATATTTAGTTTAATAAATGCATTTTAAATGTAATTTTTTTACTAAATGTATTCATGTATTTTTTCTGAGTATTTACAATCTTTTAAGCATTTCTATTTATATATAAATTAATAAGAAAATGAATATAAATTATATTATATTATATATATATATAT
>NW_015505549.1:629077-636577 GCF_001515645.1 Sinocyclocheilus grahami
GTTTTTTTTTAGGGATGCACGATATATCGGCCACCATATCGGTATCGGCCGATAAATGCTCATTTTTTCTGTTATCGGTATCGGCCTGATAAGAAAATTTGGCCGATATCTTAAAGCCGATAAATAATGCATTATTTCCTTCAGAGACACTTCAGATGCGCGCTGTTCGTTTGCAGCCTTTTGTGCAATTGTACGTTGTAATATTGTGTTTATTTGATGTATATCTGATTTATCTCATATAGAATGCGTTTGGTTAAGTTAAAAGAGCGCTTCAGTTTACCGGTGATCGTCTTTAGCTCAGCGCACGCAGCTCAAACAGCAGTGCACAACATTAATAACTATGATTGGGAATGTCGTGTATATAACATTCTAATGAGAACATTATTATAATAAAACGTTGTGAATTCTATGGGTTTAGTTGTTGTGTTTCAGCGCGTTGTTATGGGAAGAGCGCATCCACAACAGGATCACACATTCTGACTATAGCATGCAATAACTGCGTCATTTGTCATTTCATATATAAGTTGTAATATTATGTTTATGTTGTATTAATATTAATCTCAGGATGCATTTCCTTGAGTTAAATAAGCTGCCAGCAAAACGCTTCAGTTTACCGTGTTCATTCAGCTCTTCAGCTTCAGCACGCGCAGCTCAACGGCTGCTATTTAAAACAGTGGTATTAATTTGTTACTTTTTCAAAATCATTGATATATTATTAATAACAACAACCACTTGTATTGTTCTCTTATTATTTTCATCAACAGTATGGTTTAGTAATTAAAATCATTTAATTATTGTCCGTGCAGAGGCTATTCCGTTTTATTGATCTATGGCGCATTCATTTTGATTCTTTACACGTGTAATGATGTCCAGTGACTTGTTTGCATTATTTATGCATTATTTTATTTATTTGTAAGACTTTTTTATGACTAAATTTGGTAATGGGAGAGTAAAAATATTTTTAAAACGTACACCGTTCAAACTAGGCTGCTTATGTTGAAGTGTTTGGGATGTGGCTTTTAATGATGAGACCTTTTTTGTAATCAGGCTCTCAAAAAGTATATAACAATTTGGATATAGATTTATCGGCCAACATATCGGTTATCGGCTTTCAAAAAATAAAGGATTATCGGTTATCGGTATCGGCCAAAATTTTCATATCGGTGCATCCCTAGAATTAACATATATATACAGTAATGATGAAGTATGTACAGTAGCCGAAGGGTAGTAACACTTCACAGAGAGCATCGTGTCGGGCACTTTGAACCGTCGACTTTATGTGTATTCATTGTAGACCTTGTAGACCGTCCTGAGGATGTAGCTACAGCAGAAGAATCGGACGACCCTGTTAATTCGGAAAGTAGCGTTCTTTATGTTTACACCCAAAGCACATTTCAAGGTATACATGGCACATGCGTTCCCTGGGAATCGAACCCATGACAGTTTTAGCGAAATTAGCGACAGGCTTGGATTCGGGCCACAGGTTGGGCTAAGGCAGGTGGCGTCTTCCGGTCATGTGACTACACCAGGGCGTAGTCAAACTGGCCCCGCTCAAAGCCATCCTTATGATCGGTCCAAGACGAAGCGGGCATTCGGCTGTAGGGGTCCAGCAAGATCCGGAAGCAACGCACCAACAGGAAAATCAAAAACAGCATCAGGAGACCCACAAACGCGAAGGCCGTCCTTTGCTCGGCATCGCCGCCAAGAGGTGGGCTGCTGGGGACCCCTGCGAACGACGGCCCCGGTGAGAGCAGCTCATAGTCCAACGTGGACACATCGCTCATCCTCCAGGGAGCACGACGACAGAACTTGCAAGCTGTCGTAAGGGTAGATTGGATGGAGAGACTGGTCAGATTGGTGTGGCGACCTCGATGTGGACAAACGAGGCCAAAGTCAACACTTTTGACTGCGTGACGGACACGCAAAGTGACACAAGTGGAGCAATCTGGGTCAAAATGACAGGCCTTTTTATTCCAGACCTGTCAAATCGGATCTGACCCGCAAGTGGCACGGCGCAAGCCGATGGGACATGACACAGCGGGCTGCCACAACGGATAAAAACAGCAAGGACTCGAGTCCCAAGCTCGTTTCTTTTGGCCGCAGGGATGAGGCTAATTGGCTCCAGATGGGACACGGTTTGCAGGTGTTGTCCCCACGTTGGGCGCCAGTTTACGGATCGCCCCACAGCAAGTATCCCATTTCTGGTTGATGCTGAAAAAGTCAGACAGCAAAGATCGGACGCCTAATCCGATCAGATCAATATGCGAATCTGGGAAAGCCGTTCGCTCAAGGGAGTTTGATTAGTGGGCTCCAGTAGGTGTGCATTAGGTTGATGAGTCAGAGATGATCTGTTCCTTCTTGCTTGTGTTTTCTCACACAGAACTGCTTGTAAGGTTGGTGCTATTGATCGAGTAGGGCTAATGTCTGGTAAAGTGTGGATTTCAGGGCCAGGATCAGATGTAGGCCGTGCAGTGTGTTTGGCCTCTGGTCTGTTGTACTTCACCCTGTAAACACACAAAATACACGCATTCAGCATTTAATCGGTTTAGTGGCATGACCATGAACTGTTCCTACCTAAAAACCTCCCAATAGAGAGATATTATATTCTTTTCATAAATGGCTTTACTTTATTGAACTGTCTACTGAATGTTAACACAAAATATGTAATATGTATATATAATTTGAAAATGTAAATGTATATTTAGTTTAATAAATGCATTTTAAATGTAATTTTTTTACTAAATGTATTCATGTATTTTTTCTGAGTATTTACAATCTTTTAAGCATTTCTATTTATATATAAATTAATAAGAAAATGAATATAAATTATATTATATTATATATATATATATGTATTTGAATTTATCGATTAAATCATTTAAGAAATTTAATAAAAGATAAAAAGATTTAATAGACTTAAAATTTACATTAAAAATGTATTTTGGTGAGCTGAATATGTCTATTAAATTAATAAGAATATTAAATGCATTACAATAATGACTGAAATAAGTACTTTGAAAAAACTTATATGATTTTCTCAATATTTTCAACAATTTTCTATAAAATCATACATTTTTCACATATAATTAAACACTATTTAAATATAATAAATCAAACAATTTTAATTTATATTTAATTTTAGAAATGTAAATTTATTAATCTGAACATTTCTGAAACAAAATGTATTTTTGACATATACACACACACATGTATATATTATATATATATATATATGTATTTGAATTTATCGATTAAATAATTTAAGAAATTTAATAAAAGATAAAAAGATTTAATAGACTTAAAATTTACATTAAAAATTTATTTTGGGGAGCTGAATATGTCTATTAAATTAATAAGAATATTAAATGCATTACAATAATGACTGAAATAAGTACTTTGAAAAAACTTACATGATTTTCTCAATATTTTCAACAATTTTCTATAAAATCATAAATTTTTCACATATAATTAAACACTATTTAAATGTAATAAATCAAACAATTTTAATTTATATTTAATTTTAGAAATGTAAATTTATTAATCTGAACATTTCTGAAACAAAATGTATTTTTGACATATACACACACACATGTATATATATATATATATATATATATATATATATGAGCACACAATTTTAATTTATTAATTGTTATTTTAATTTATTATTAAATCATTGTGGTGAACATAATACATCATGAAATGCATTGCAATGATGACTGAAATAAATACTTTGAAATAAAGAATTAAATTTCTTTTTTCTAAATTTTCTTTTTTCAATATTTTCAAAAATTTTATTTTAAATATCACAAAATATTAAGTAAGCATACACTGCAGTAATTATTCATTTTTAAATATCAATATAAATCTAAAACAATTGTAAAAAAAATATATATATCAAATGTAACAATATAAATTGAGCAAAAAAACATGGATATGATATAAAAAGGCCCTTCTTCTTTGTGAAGAAACCAAACCACCAGAGGGCAGAAGAAATATGGATCATACATATCAGGTTTTTCAGTAGATGTTGATCATGTTTAATGATGTGGAGGCCATATAAAGTCATGTATCAAATACGAGAGAGTCAATGAATGTTTCGACTAATCCAAGCAAAACTGACATAATTACCCTGACATTCTGCGTAATGGTGAAGCTGATTATAAACTGGCGATTCCAGCAAAAGCAGCTGTTGTAAATGTTGTCTTTATCCATCAGCGGGGCGTTTTAACGAATCATTAGCTGACTGCTGGAGGAAAGCAAATAAGCATTTGTGAATGATACAAGTCTCATTCTCTCGAGTGTCGCTAGTCTGGGATCACAGGATACGAAATGTCAGCAGACGATTATCTTAAACTTGTGAACAGCGGCGGCGTGATTAAAGCGATCGGACAGAGACGAGGGGAAAGATGGATGACGGGTGCAGAAATCACTGGTGCTGAATGGACGGGCCTGAGTGTCATGATGGATGAAGATCTGTGTAACACTGCAGGCGACGCTGACAAACTATCGCACTCTTCCTCACGCCAGCTCTGGCCACTTCATCACTCAGATCTTCCCTGACGCCGTTTTACAAGAGCCCACATCGGAGAGAACCTACTATTATAAATTATATTATTATTAGTGGAATGTATTTTTAGTATGCTTTTCAATAACAACATTCACATTATTATTATTATTATTAATAATAATAATAAATGAAAGAATAAAATTTTTAATAATACACACACTATAAACTATATTACTTATTTTTTATTCATTTAATATTAATAATAAATACTACTAATAAAATTATATAAATAATATTATTTTTTTGTATATATATATTTAGTATATTTTTCATTTGTATAATAATAATAATAATATTCACATTATTGTTATTAATAATAATAAGTGTTGAATGAATAATAATAATAATAATACACATACACACTATAAATTATATTTTTATTACAGATTTTTGTATTCATTTAATTATGATAATAATAACAACAAAATATGCTATAAAATATTATTACTATATATTTTTCATTTGTATAATAATAATAATAATAATAATAACCACATTATTGTTATTATTATTAATAATAATAATAAGAAGAAATAAATAACGAATTAATAAAAAATAATATATACCGTTTACACTATAATTTTCGTTATAATTATAATATAATATTTTATTTATTCATTAATTTAAAAATAAAAATAATTACCACTAAGTATGCTATAGTTGTACTGTTATTATTAGCAATTTGTGTATTTTTCATTCATAAATTATGATAATGATAATAACAATAATTATTGTCATCATAACATTATACAAATTAATAAATAAAAATGTTAATAAATACTACTATTACAAATATATACATACATGCACACTATAAACTATATTTATTCATAATATTTTTTATATTAATTATTTTTTTATTCATAATTGTATTATTATCATACAAAAATACTAATAATAAATACTAATAATGATTATTTTATCAATTCAAACAATTATCATCATCATCAAATGAATAAATAAAAATGCTAATAATAAATAATACTAACACGCAATAAATATTTAATCATTGATATTTTATTTATTATTTCACCTAATAATAATAATAATAATAATTATAATAATAAACCAGTACTATGATTCACTATTAAATTAATACATAAATATTCATATTAAAAATATGCTATAAATTATAATACGCATAAACATGCTAATAAAAAAGCAAATATGTCATATGCAATGAGATCATCATATTTCATTGAAGAGACCATACATAGTGTGAGAATTTGATAAATGTTTAAGATAATTTTGAGACTTCTGATTGCAAATCTGAGCCCAGCTTGAGACATTAAATGCTCTTGTGGAGCTCTAGAAGAGAACCGTGAGATCACTGAAGTCTCATCCATGTGACTCGTCTGGAGAAAGCACCGAGACATCAGAGATCTCGTTTGTGTTTTCAGATGCAGCGTGTCTGTCCTTCAGACGCTGAAGATGGATTGAGTGTTTGTGTTCGGCCTGCTGGACCGTCCAGAGCAGATGGCAACCCAGCAGGCCTTCAGAAATCACAGGTCACAGTCAGAGGACGTGACACAGCACCCAATCATCTTAGCGAACCCTCTTCAACACACTCTGAACCCGCCGCATGCTTTTACAATAACCAGATCCTCAGGCTGTTAAACCCCCTCAATCACATCCACAGGATCAATTAATAAGAACCAGGACAGGAATACGGCTTTCTTTCTGTTCATGATGCCAGCTTTGTCTCACTGAAACCTAAAGAGTAGTGCTCGACCGATATATCGGCCGATAGTTGGCACTTTTCAAATATCGGCATCGGCCGATAAGTTTTTCTGTTTGGCCGATGTATTCGAGGGGTCATTCATGACTAATGACTAAACCTTGCAAACTTAGTCGGATCCAGTTGTGAGATCTTGTGAAGTGTGCATGTGTATCCTGCATGACAGTCGGTCCGTGAGAATTGAATGCTGACAGGAGAGTTCAGCTTCACTGCGATCGACAAACTTTAAACTAAGTTAGCGATTTCAAATTATGCTGTGCTTTATGCATTTGCCCACTGTCATATTCATGTCATTTTCATTGCGTGCTCTATGTAAAATGAGTGCTACCTTGGCTTTATTTGAAAAAAAATAAATAAAATATGATTCCCAATGCACACAAACTTCCCAAAATACTGAGTGCCCTGTTGGTTACAGTGTTTACTTCCTTTTTAATTAGATCTTTATTAAATATTTATTTATTTGCGAAAAATGCTTTTTCTTTTAAAGTATAAGTATGTTTATTTTACACAATTATTTTTAATCCATTTTCAAATGATTTCAAATTTCTTAAATATAAATTAAAATAAATAAAATTATATCGGCTATCGGCCTCCCTGCTTTCCAAGATATCGGCATCGGCTGTCAAAAAACCCATATCGGTCGACCACTACTAATGAGTCTGAATACCAGGCTAATACCATGGTTAATGTTTAAAGAAAACATGGTACTTACATGATACCATTTTCAAAAACTTTTTGGTCTTTTTTTTTGCTAGTGATACTTATATACGGCATGGTATATTGTGTATGATATTCTATATTGTACTGTTTATTAAATATTTTAATATTACATTTAATACATAGATATATATAAAGAGAGAGAGAGAGAGAATTTGACACGTTTATTATGGCTAAGTAAACTATGTTTAATGTAAGAAGTAAAATGTAGTAAAACTCTAGCTACAAATAATCTAGGCATGTTTTATGTATTTTACATTAATTATATAGTAAATTTACCTAAAATGCATCACAAAATTACATTATAAAATGTGCATGTATATTGTTTATTGTTCTCTTATTTTCTATTATGGCTGGGTAAAATGTTTAATGCAAGAAGTAAAGTACAGTAAAACTGTAAAACAAAAATAATAAAATATATAAAATAATAATAATCAAGGCATGTTTGTGCTTTTTTCATTTATTATATAATACA
>NW_015505549.1:638248-650828 GCF_001515645.1 Sinocyclocheilus grahami
TGTGTGTGTGTGTGTGTGTGTGTGTGTGTGTGTGTGTGTGTGTGAGTGTGCGAGTGTATGTGTGTGTGTGTGAGCTGTAAGTGAACCAGCAGGAAGAAACTCTCCTCAGCTCTTCCTCATCTTTTCATTGGTTCACTGCTCCTCATCTCATGTTCATAATGATTCTCAATAATCGGCGATGCTCATTTCAGACCAAACAGGCAAACAAACTGCATTTCATTAACAAGGTTTCTCTGGTTTGGTTTGTGAGGAAAACGACTAAAGCCGCTCTCATTATTCACTGAGGCGCGGGAATCGAGACGGTCCAAACGGCCAGATTTGTCATTATTTGTCGTGGAGCCCTCTCCAAAACTAATTAGAGGTCACAATCAAATGACAAACGAAGGGTGTTAGCATTAAAGCGAATGCTAACCGAGGGCTAAGAGCGAATTCAGTTCAATTCTCCCTCCAGCTGGGTGTTTATTAAGATAAAACGGCTCTGGGAAGAAAAAGCCAGGAAAGCGTCTCGAAACGGCCGAGAGATGACGCCATCCATCACGGCCATTACTGCTGACGGTCTTCGATTTTTCGCTTTATATTTCGGTTCGTCCGTGTTCATTCATCAATAACGGATCACTGTCACCAGGCCTGTGGGAAACGTCCCGGTCACCTTGAGCTCGGGACAAAACTAAAACTTCACGTGGATGATGGAGAACTCTAGTGTTCAGATCAAGATGTTTCTCAACACAAGTCATCACAATAGTTGACATACGAGTATATGGATGTAAAATTAACGCGGACAGCAGCTCAGATCATTTATCTCGGAGGATTTGATGAGAAACTTGAGTTCATATTGAGATCTGAGTTCTGACTGGAGACTCTGGGCCTCGGATTCAACGAGAAATTAAAAATTCAACGAGGAAATGTAGAATAAAACCTGTACAAATAAAATAATAATAGTAGTAGTAATGTGAAATAATATAATGTAAATGTAAACAAAATTCTACATAAAAAGTGCATATAAAACAGAATATAAATTCTATAATAAAATGTAAAATAAAAATAATAATAATAAAGTATATTAAAATGCTAAATAATAAATGCATTTAAAACAGAGCATAAAATCTATAATAAAGTTAAAAAAATTATAAATAAAAAATTAAAATAGAAATAATAAATAAAAACTGCACATGAAACAGAACAAATTCTATAATAAAATGTAAAATAGAAAAAATAAAGTAAAAGTAAAATAAAAATTGTAAATAGTAGAAAATGCATATAAAACAGAACATTAAAATAAAAATAATAAATAAAAAAGTACAATAAAAAGCTAAATCATAAAAAATGCATATAAAACTGAATAAAATCTACAACAAACTGTAAAATAAAAATGCAAAATAAAACACATAAAACAGAACATAAAATCTATAATAAACCAAAATTAAAATAATAATAAATAAAAATGCCAAATAAAGTTAAAACGTTAAATAATAAAGCATACATATAAAACTGAACATAAAATGTGAACTAAAAATAATTAATAAGATTATAAATAATATATGTAAAATACATAGAAAATAGTGTAAATTATACAGTATAGTCAAGTTAATTTTATTTTCTATAGCACTTATATAATATAAAATATAAAATAAAATGTAAAATAAAAGTATAGAAACATTTTCTAATAAATATGTTAATATAATGTTTCATTGTAATAATATGTTTAAATATGACCCCCACCTAATCTCACTGCTGTCTACACAATATTACAGAGAAGAGAAGACATTTGAGTCATCCAAGAAACAAACTGACAGTATGAGACACTGTTGAGATCTCTCGAGACTAAAGGAGATCTTTTTGTCAGCATTTTGATTAAACAGAGAAACAAGTGGGATTTTAAAGCGAGTTTGAGACTCTGAAATATCTCTCGAGACTCTAGAGTCGTCACATGTGAGATTACCGGGGTATTTTCTGAGAAGTAGGCTCTATCTAACCATATTAGTGTCTCTGAAACACGACAGAGATATTACAGAGATTATCAGTTGTGATTGTGATGTACCTTTCTTTAAATCGGTCTTACAGTGGGTTTATTTCGGCTCCAGCTGTCAAATCTCTCTGGAGAAATCTCAACCCACGCGTTTGCTGAGTGGGCATGTCGAGGAGACGCACGAGAAGACGCCTTCAAATCGCTGACCTTTTACAAAACACCACCACAGGAGGAAAAGACACACTAGTTTCACAGTCACGCATCCGCTCGGGTGTACCACGGCTGCACACGATTGAAAAATGGGTTTGCAGGTGAAAGAAAAATGCCTATCGAGGACTAGGGCTGTCAAAATGGCTGAAAAACTTAATTAAATATTATCAAAATTCGAATTATATTAAAATTTAAAATGCATAATTCCAGTTAGGGTGAAGAAAAGCTTTTGGCTTCGCTCCTGAGGCCACAAGAGGGCGCATCGAGCAAAATATTACTTTTATTCAAAGCATAATCTGTGAAAAAAAAGTGCATAATGTTTAAAATAATGTTTATAAACCAATTATAATTAAGTTGCTTAAACAGCATCATGTATGTATGCATAGTTTAATACAAAGGGCCGAAAGCCAATCACACAGAGTACATTTTTCATTTAAAAACACGAGTTGCAGTGAGATGGGGAAAAAACTTGCCATAAAGTCTCGAGATATGTTTTTTCAAAGTTGAACTTGCATTAATTTTACATGGCTTTCTAAACATGTGGCTCTCTTGTGCGAGACGCGAGTGCAACGGTGATAGATGTCCCTCTAGAAAATGCGCGAAATATGCGTTCTGTGTGAACGGCTTGGTTTCAGTTTTGACGTAAACAAGATCTTCTCCGCATTGATGTTCTCTTTTCCCGCAATATTTGTAATTAACAACACAGCAGCGCTGCATCTAGTGGCTTCACCTGGATAGGCTAACAAAAACATTCAAATGCAATGATACCTACATTGTCATCGTATCTTGTGTGCCACTGATAAGGCTGCCTGATGCACACCTAAAATTGTGGATTTTTATTTTAAATTTGATGAATATTCGAAATTCGGAAAAAATTTTGACAGCCCTATCGGGAACGATCTGTCTTTTCAGACGAGGTTATTAGCGTCCGTAAATAATGTTGCAATGGTTATAACATCGTTGATGAATTATCAGTGTAATTTGCCGCAATAACAGAATGCTTCGGAGCAGAGTAACGAGACGGATGCTTTAGACCCCCAGCTGGTTGCTGGTGAAAACGGCTGTGCTATTTTCCCTTGACGGAAAAAAAGATTGAACTGAACTTCTAATAATTGTATTATTATATATATCATAATACAGCATATATATTATAATATATTATATTATAACAATATAAAATATTTAAAAAATATACATTATATATAAAAAATTGTATTGCATGAATATACAAAAGTTTTTTTTTTTTTTTTAAATATAATGATTACATTTTTATATTAAATTCATAATAAATACACAATTTAAAATCTATTCAAAAAGTTTTAAACCAGTGGAACAATATTTGATCATTTTAACATTTAGTAATGCTTTTTATATTTAAAGAACCCTAAGAAGTTATAATATGCAAGTACTTTTATTATTAATTAATTAATTAAATTACATAATTTTAAATATTTCAGTGTAAAAAAATGATGTACTTTTATTATTACATTAATGTAAAAAATATTACATTAATTTTAAAATGATTAAAATGCAAATTAACGTTTTATATAACATTTTTATTAAATACACAATTTAAAATGTATATAAAAAGTTGTATATTGAAAAAAGTGAATTTTAATATTTTATACTAAAACCCCATTATTAAAAATCGATATTATTTATTTTTATAAAAGCATTTTCTAAAAGAATAAATGTAATTTTTTAATTCTTAGTATATCATTTAAATATCTTTATCAGTTAATCAGTTATCGACCATAATAAGAAAATAATTAAATAACAGTTACTTCAGATTTTAGTGGGGGTTTTGTTTTTCAGATTTATTCTAATTAAAACATTGCATCTTTTTGGAATAAAACAAGTGACTGTATTTATACACAAATCACTGAATCATTCAGTCAACCGATTCATTTAGAAATGAAACAAGGGAATGTCTTTATGAGGGAGTCACTGAATCATTCCAACTGATTCGTTTGAAAGCAATGATTCATACAGCAACAAACAAGTGCCTGCCTTCATAAATGTAAGTCAGTGAATCTTTTTTTTCTTCTTCAGTGAATCAGTTTTTCAGAAAAAAAATCAATAAGTGAGCGAGTCATTGAATCATATACTTCCAAAAATAAAAACTACTGAATATTTTACTGTAAAGTATTGGTATTTCAATAAAAATATTGCATATGGAGTATTGTGAAGTAAAATATCACAATACTTTGTAAGGACGGCTGGACCCAGATCAGTCCAAGCGGGTAAGTGTTAAGTGACCTGTGGAGACCGAGAGGAAGTGATCTGTCAGCACTCCTGACGTCTTTAATTCACATCCCAGATCAAAGCATGAATTATTAAGCCGCATGAGCGTTTGATGGACAGAGGAGATGGCAGTGAGTGAGCGGTTCGGACAGCGCTGGTCCTTAGCGGGACGGCCTCAACAATAACACAGCTCAACAAACGGACACATTCGCCTGGTGTCAGTCAAGTGACTCGGACTCTGGGTTGCGGAAAAAAATGTGTGGACTACAGACTTAACTTTACAGTAAAGTTAAATAGTAAAGTAAAAACTACAGTAAAGTAAAACTAGACACACTCTATTTTACATAACTGGGTTAAAAACATTGAGCAACAGTGACTGAATATTTTCATTAAAAAGACAATGTATTGCAAAATAATGTGACCCTGGAGCACAAAACCAGTCATAAGGGTCAATTTTTCGAAATTGCAATTACAACTATTTGAAAATCTGGAATCTGAGGGTGCAAAAAAATCTAAATATTGAGAAAATTGCCTTTAAAGTTGTTCAAATGAAGTTCTTAGCAATGCATATTACTAATCAAAAATTAAGTTTTGATGTATTTACAGTAGGAAATTTACTAAATATCTTCATGGAACATGATCTTTACTTAATGTCCTAATGATTTTTGGCATAAAAGAGAAATGTATAATTTTGACCCATACACTGTATTGTTGGCTATTGCTACAAATATCCCCCAGCGACTTAAGACCAGTCACAAATGCTCTTTTAAAATGGTTCTTTTTAGCGAATCAAAAACATACACTGCACCCCAAGTAATCCAATTCACACAAAAATTATTAATTTAAACTGTTTTAGTGAATTAGTTTATACCGCACAATCAGTCTGGTGCGATTCACAAAGAATGAGTCATTTAAACCGGTTATGAATCAAAAACATACTGCGCAATCAGTGTAGTCTGATTGACGAACAAATAACTCTGTTAAACCAGTTATTTTTAGTGAATCAAAATGTACAGTGTAATCAATGTAGTCTGAATCACAAAAATTGGTCATTTAAACCGGTTCTTTTAAATCAATCAAAAGATACAGCACAAGCTGTCTGCAGTGATTCACAGAATGTGAGTCATTTAAACTGGAAAACATACAGTTTAACCAGTGTAGTCTGACTGATGAACAAATAACACTTTTAAACCATTTTTTTGTGAATCAAAATATACTGCATAAACAGTGTACAATGATTCATAAAAATATGAGTCATTTAAAATGGTTATTTTTAGTGAATCAAATACATACACTGCAGCCAGCATTGTATGATTTACAAACATGACTCTTTTAAACCAATTCTTTTTAGTGAATCAAACACACTGCAATCAGTGTAGTACGAATCACAAAAAAATGAGTCATTTAAACCGATTCTTTTTAGTGAAGCACATTAAAAACACACAGGGCGACCAGTGTAGTCTAGTTCACAAACAAATGAGTTTTTTAGTCATCCCTTCTAATGAATCATCAAAAAAATCATCATAAACACACTGTTCACAATGTTACTGTTTTTATAATAATTGCACACATTGCTATAAAAACAAAAAGTGGTTTAAAGGGGACATATGATGCGATTTAAATTTTTCCTTTCTCTTCGGAGTGTTACAAGCTCTTGCTGCATACAGAAGATCTGTAAAGTTGCAAAGACTAAAGTCTCAAATCCAAAGAGATATTCTTTATAAAAGTTAAGAGTTAACCACGCCTACCTAAAAGCCTCGTTCTAACACGCCCCCACATGTCTACCTCACTATGTGGGAAGATTTGCATAACGTCATCCAAATGTTCACGCAAAGAAAGAAGTCGCAACTTTTATTCTCGCTGTAGTATTGTTGTTGCCGCCGCCATGTCCTGAAGACGCTGTGTGTTTCGTTGTGAAAGCAAAACTACTTTGTTTGGTCTTCCAAAAGAGGATGATATCCGCTTCATCATGCCTGGAGCTGATCCGTGCTGGTCGCTGAGGAAATACTACAACTTTGCGCTGTGGATCGCCGGATCGGCTTTCACCGTGGACGAAGCGGAGTCCAGCTCGGGGTCCTCACATGTGTTTGCCGCAGGCCCGCCGGATGCTCCTTCGTCGAATCCGCCAGCCGTTCCTCACTCTAGCCCGCAGTATGTGATGCATTTTATGGAGGACTGTTTCCTGAACCTGCAGAGTAGCCTACAATGGGTCTGTGCTCAAAGGCTGTTCTATAAAGTGGGGCAGTTCCAACTTTGCAAGGACAGTCTGGCGCTTCTGCCTCACAGCCTATAAGTAAGTTTTTTATATTTAAAGAATTTGCCACTGATGATTCAAACGCAAGTTTTGAGCAGTGTAGAGTAGCGCTTGTTGTTTGTCATTTCTCCGATCACAAATGCAGACATGGTTTTATGTTTACGCGGCACGATGCAACGCAAAGTGTAAAAACACAGTATAAGTCATTATAATCAGTTATGTCGTCCCCACTGGATGCAACAAATGCCTCGTTTGTAATGGGTTTTATTGGTTTTGTCTCATCGTGCTGGGAGACGGTATCACAGTGTGTTAAGGGGCGTAACATTTCCGTCACACGCTTGAGGTATTCGGCCAATCACAACGCACTGGATAGCTGGCCAATCAGAGCACACCTCGCTTTTCAGACCGATGAGCTTTGTAAAAATCGACGCGTTTCAGAAAGGCGGGGCATAGAGGAGAAACAATAATGTACAGTATGTGGAAAATAATGTGTTTTTTTAACCTTAAACCACATAAACACATTTCATTACACCAAATACACAAAATAATGTTCTTTTTAGCAACATCATATGAGCCCTTTAAAGTTTATTTTAGCAGATAATTGTATTTTTTTTATTGTGATTATTAAATCTGTTAAATAAATAGCAATGGAACTTCATAGTTTGAGCCCTATTGGTAATTATTTAAAATGAATATTTTTGTAATGTACCAAGTCCAAAAGTTTCTCAGTATAATAAACATAATTAGCAAAGAGTATTTCTTCATATGAATGCAAAATAGACATATGAAGTCAAATAAATGCTCAAATGAAAAAGGTTGTGAATCCAGCCAGGCTTGTCTACTTGTTTTCAGCAAGGTCGGAGGTCACAGGGCCGATTGTGGGAAGGTCAGCGGGCCGAAATTCAAAAGGACAACACCGATCGCTGCCTAAGGCAAGCTAACAAACACACACATGCAAGTGAATACTGAAGAGCTCTCGCTCCACGGGGAGAGAGAGACGCTGTGTCATCATGTCAAACCTCAGCAAATATGAGATTAAAAGTGTGCATCACCGTCAGGAGGGCAAGATGGAGACGCCTGAGGAGATAAAAACGACTCCAGCCAAATCGTGACAATAGGAGATCCCGGCACATATGTACGTGAGCGCGGCTATTAAGAATGGATTATTAAATCACGACAGATGGAAATGAAAACGCTGGTACCAAACAAACGCGACAATCACTTTGCCGGCGCTCACATCCAGCCCTGAAAGCTCAAATTCATCTCATTCATTCAACGAGACGGCAGCGCTGGAGGGCAAAGGACACCCAACAAAAATATGTTCTGGGAACATTTTGCTAACTTTACCATTAAGTTACAAAAAAACTGAACGTTCTGTACGTTCAAAACATCACCTTTTTTTAAATGTTTAAAAAAAAACGTTCTTTCCTGGTTAGGCAAACGTTACGGAACATTTAATTTTTCATTTAATTTATAATTTTGCAAATATTATGGTAACGTTACTATTGAACGTTCCTGACTGTTCTCCGAACACTCAAAACTGAATGTTCCCTTAATGTCTGCATGACAGGGAAAAACTTTTTCAAAACATTTAAAATGTCGAGCGTTCAGAAAACAATCAGAAAATAATGTTTTCATTATATTTAAAAAAACTGTACTTTTCAAACGTTCAGAGAACATTCAACTGTAACGTTCCTATAATGTTTGCGAAATGATATTGAAACAGATATTGATATCATACAAACGGCCAACTAAAACGTTTTAGTAAAAAACGTTCCATGACCAACGTATAAACGTTTTTGTGCTAATATTTTGAGAACATTACAGATAACGCTGAAGTTACTCGAAGAACGTTTGTTCATAACTTTGCCAGAACGTTCTGAGAACGTTTCCTGTTAGCTGGGGAGGACGAGGTTAAAACTAATATCCCAGTTTTTGTACTTCCAAATCTTCTCGCCTCACGAAAATATTTAAAAGAAAAGCACACTAAACAAATTTAAAGGCGAACACATGCATAATACCGTATTGACCCGAATATAAGACGATGTTTTTTTCTTGGAAATACATCTGAAAAAACGCGGTCGTCTTATATTCAGGGTCTAGACTTTGACATGTCAATAATACACCCACAACAATAGGTGGCGCCAACATCTGGAAAAAGGGGGGTTGTCTTATAATCAGGGTCGTCTCTTATATTCGGGCCAATACGGTAACATAAATAAACGAAGATAATACAACCCCAATCCTGTCGATTATCAAATGCTTTCAGAGCGGGTTGTGAAAACAGTCGTTCATTTTGACTCTATAAATCAGTAAAACGCAATGGAAACGTGACTATAAGTGCATTAACTAATGAAAAAGTGTCGTTCTCAAACTCAAATGTGGCCTAAAGAGGCGTATTATCATACGGCTATGCCCCATCCCTCACTTCAAGCTCATTTTCAAGCGTAATTGCCTGACGCTGTAATTAATTTTAACTGAAGCTTGTACTATTTTTGCACCGAAAACCTTATGAATAGTTTCAGTCGTGTACATGCTGATGCTGACTGAGATTAATAACGCTGATCTTTACAGCATTTATGCTTTATGGATGTGGGAGACCCATCTAATTGAATAGAAGTAGATCAGAAAAAGTTTCACAATGAGAAAAATTATCCTGGATCAGATATTATCTGCATTACATCATAGTCTTATTTTATTAAAAGCAGATTACTGCATAGGAGGCTTTTGTACTTGGTTTCAAGCCATGGTTTATATCAATTCAATTCTTTAGATTTGATATACAGCGACATAGTTTCATAAAATATGGATTAAATCTCAAGGTTTTTAATATATATATATTCATAAAATGTATGGTGTGAGAAAAGATGTAAATATTTAATGAAGTGCATTATCATTACATGCCTTCAAAATGATTAAATAACCCAAAATTAGAGATTATCCTAATATCAGTGTATTGAAAATTACATAATATTAGTATTAATGCAAAAAATATGATCATGTGGTTGAAGGAAAAAGTACTTTGGTTGAAAAAAACCCAAATAACCCAAAATTAGAAATGATCCTAATATCAGTGTATTGAAAATTGCATAATATTAGTATTAATGCAAAAAATATGATCATGTAGTTGAAGGAAAAAGTACTTTGGTTGAAAAAAAAACAAATAACCCAAAAGTAGAGATTATCCTAATATCAGTGTATTGAAAATTACATAATATTAGTATTAATGCAAAAAATATGATCATGTAGTTGAAGGAAAAAGTACTTTGGTTGAAAAAAATTACTGTTTTTTGTTCCAAAAGAACATGGTATTACCATAGTACGGTGATAATTGTATTCATATTTTAAAAATAAATACATAAATAAATAAACATGGTATTACTATGGTATTTGATACATAAAGTAATAAACTGAGGTAACTTACTTCAAAGAATACAACGTTAGCATAGTAAATGGTACTTTTTCGTACTTTTCTCGCAAAACATATATCGGCAAGCTTTAAACAAACAGTTTAAACGATTTTTTAATTCTACATGAGCGAATAAATTAAAGTTGTGGCTATACGGCATCTATGTTATTGAGTTCGTTCTCTGAGAAATAACGGACATTTCGCCTGAGCTCAAGCACGAGCCGTTCAGAACGCTTCACAGCTCAAAATCGCCCTCAGATATGCATTAAATATGAACGAAATGAAACATTAAATAAAGTAAAGACTCACCTGTTTGTTGTAAAGTGTGATCTGTGTCGAGAATCGCCTCGCGCTGCGTCTGGCGCGAAACTTGGGCGCGTTTAACCGAGTGATGGGAGTTCGGATCATTTTACCGACTCGGATCTTTGAGAATCGTTCAGCAAAATGAACGAATCTTTTTTTCCGAACGAGTCATTTCGTTCATTTCAGCAAAATATCATTAAAATGTTACTTCCTTAACACATCTACTACTTACGCAAACGTTGATCACACTATAAACAATACAAAAGTGCTGTAAGAAACAGAAAATATTAATTAATTGTTTACCTGGGTCTTCATGATTAGCCTCTTATTAGGGATGGGCGTATCGATCCAAAGTATCGATATATCGATACTGCCGCGATTATCGAAAGTATCGATTCTCAAACAAAAAATATCGATACTAAGGTGTGTTTTATTTACTAGTGATTCTGTTAATTTAACAACAACAAAAATCGTACAATATGCATTGAATTGGACGAATAACCTTTGCTAGAGTAATTGTGTAGGATAGGACTATTTTCCTGCTCATCTAAACACATGCAAATGTTGCAAGACAGAACTAATTACTCTCAGAGAGCGTTCACTCACTGCTGACAGTGCATTTAAACAGGCCTGCGTTTACCAAAAGTATCATAAGAAAGCATTAAAGCTTTATTTCACAATAAACAAACTCAAATTGTAGCCTACGTAGTTTGTGCAATTACAGTTATTTAAATGGAACGTTGAAAGATATAAGAAACAGAAAATATTAATTAATTGTTTACCTGGGTCTTCATGATTAGCCTCTTATTAGGGATGGGCGTATCGATCCAAAGTATCGATATATCGATACTGCCGCGATTATCGAAAGTATCGATTCTCAAACGAAAAATATCGATACTAAGGTGTGTTTTATTTACTAGTGATTCTGTTAATTTAACAACAACAAAAATCGTACAATATGCATTGAATTGGACGAATAACCTTTGCTAGAGTAATTGTGTAGGATAGGACTATTTTCCTGCTCATCTGAACACATGCAAATGTTGCAAGACAGAACTAATTACTCTCAGAGAGCGTTCACTCACTGCTGACAGTGCATTTAAACAGGCCTGCGTTTACCAAAAGTATCATAAGAAAGCATTAAAGCTTTATTTCACAATAAACAAACTCAAATTGTAGCCTACGTAGTTTGTGCAATTACAGTTATTTAAATGGAACGTTGAAAGATAATATTGATCATGTTCTATTCTGTAATGTTAATATAAATCATACACTGTCTGAATAAAAAGGTTGCATTTTATGCATGCAACAGCCGGTCACTGGCAGTCCCTTATGATAATGAACCATGGTTTTACTAAAGTGACCGTAGTTCAACTGTAGTACTTATAGATTTGAATCATGTGTAAACAAAAATATAACCTAGTAAGTTACAATTAAGGCATATTGAATGTTAAAATGCATTTTAAACATAAAGTGCTGATCATTACCCATCTTATTCTTCTTAATTTAATACAATACATCATATAATAGAATAGTTCAGAAGTATCGTATCGATATCGACAATACTTTTACTAAAGTGACCGTAGTTCAACTGTAGTACTTATAGATTTGAATCATGTGTAAACAAAAATATAACCTAGTAAGTTACAATTAAGGCATATTGAATGTTAAAATGCATTTTAAACATAAAGTTAAGTGCTTATCATTACCCATTTTACTCTTGGTAATTTAATAATTTAATAAATTTCATACATTTCATAATTTAAAAGTTTAGTTCAGAAGTATCAAATCGGTACCGATATCGACGATACTGCCTTGAAAAATATCGGTATCGTATCGAAAACAAAATAAGTGGTATCGCCCATCCCTAGTTTATGTACAATGAATGTCTTTCCTGAGCTAAATGTGACCAAAATGAACGAATCGTTCAAGAACGACCCATCACTAGAGAACAGGAGAGTGGTCATATGATGCTGCTAAAAAGAACATTATTTTGTGTATTTGGTGTAATGAAATGTGTTTATGCGGTTTAAGGTTCAAAAAACACATTATTTTCCACATACTGTACATTATTGTTTCTCCTCTATGCCCCGCCTTTCTGAAACGCGTCGATTTTTACAAAGCTCATCGGTCTGAAAAGCGAGGTGTGCTGTGATTGGCCAGCTATCCAGTGCGTTGTGATTGGCCGAATACC
>NW_015505549.1:651105-653152 GCF_001515645.1 Sinocyclocheilus grahami
TGCAACTTTACAGATCTTCTTTATGCACCAAGAGCTTGTAACACTCCAAAGAGAAAGGAAAAATTGAAATCGCATCATATGACCCCTTTAAAGAGCGCGCGCGCGCCACTGAAACCAATCGCAATTCATTATTACTTACAGAGAATAAAATTTAATTTAACTAAATTATTTAATTAATTAATAAATATGTTATTTTTATAATATATATATATATATATATATTAATAACATATTCATTTAACAGATTTTAATAGAGCTAATATTTAATAATTGTTTTATTTAAAGACCGAACTTGAGCTTTTCTGGTATTTTGACGTTTTTTAATCATATATATATAATGTTTTTTCAAGATAAGACACACAAAAAAATCTATTAATCTATTATGAATTTATTTAAAGAGTCGCCAGCATCAGGGGTTCAGGTGAAGTGTCATAGAAATTATGTTTTGACTGTTCAGAAATAAAAACACAACACGTCCCTCTGTGATCCGTGTGGCCCCCCATCTGTTCATGACAGCACCGGCCATCTGCTGCCAACAAGAAACCACATCCACCCAATTACATAACGTGGACCTTTCCCAAATCACTAAATTTAAACATAATATGGATGCAGACAAAACATAATGTGATCAAAGAAAAGGTGTTAAACAAACTAGGTTAGAAAAAAAAGCATGTACATTAGTAACACTTCCAATTTCTCTGTTTGAATCCAATAATCCAAGTCACAAGATGGAAGAAAACTCTTAAAATCATCACAGACCTAAATAAATAAAGTACTAAACAAATATACCTAATAATTTATTTTATTTTATTACTACTACTACTACTACTACTAGGCCTATTACTACTACTATTTTTTATTTATTTATTCATTCATTTTTTGTATTTTAAGCTTGTCAGAGGGATAGTCCACCCAAAAATAAATTATTTTTAAATTATGAATTATTCACCCTTATGTCGTTCAAACCTGTATGACTTTCTTAGTTAGTATTTTGAAGAACGTTGGTGACCAAACAGTTTCGGTTCCCATTGACTTCCATTATATGAACAAAAAATGCAATGAAGGTCAATGGGGACCAAAGCTGTTTGGTTACTAACGTTCTTCAAAATGTCTTCTTTAGTTTTCCACAAATGAAAGAAAGTCATGCAGGTTTGGAGCGACAGGAGGGTGAATAATAATGACTATTTTGGGTAGACTATGTTTAATATATATTTTTACTGAAAAACTGGACCAAAATACAGATTAAGATGTTTTATTTGCATTGGAGATGGAGCTTTGATATCTCAGCAAACACAGAACATTCCCCTAGCATTTGGTTTATTTTTGGGAACCAAATAAGAATGTTCTGAGAACGTTCTCTGTTGGTTCTTTGTTTTGTAACCAAAAGATAATCATTCTAGAATTTTTATATATTTTGTTGTGACAACCTAATGCTGAGTTCACACTGCACGATTTTCAAAGACGTCGCATCACTGTTGGTTTCACACTGAACGACTATCTGGGGTAGCATTCAGTTGCTGCTGTGTTCACACTGCACGATGGAACGACGACAGGAGGTTACACACTGCATGACTTTACAATAGGAACAATCGCCGACATCTCTGTCTGGTGCAGGGTTGCCAGGTTTTCACTACAAAACCCGCCCAATTACTACTCAAAACTAGCCTGAAAATAGCCCAATTGCTTTCGAGGGGGTCCCCCAGTAAAAATTGCTTTCGGGGGGTAAAATACACATTTTTTTGGTGGGGTTCTCCTGGTACAATTCACATTCCATGGCCTAAATATCACATTATTGGGGTCGCTTCAACCTGCTGACATAAAAAACAACCGGCGGCAATCGCGGATTTGGCAACACTGGTCCGCAAACTACGTTTCATGTAACTCCTTCCCGAACTTCCCACTGCCCAGTATCTTGGTCCCTCATTGACTGCAGGTCATCGCCGATGTGTTTTTCAGTCAGAACTCATTTCACACAGCGTGATTGTGAATCGTCCGACAGCTCCAGATATTTAGCATGCCAAATATTTCACGGGTGCCGGCGACGCAT
>NW_015505549.1:654011-655606 GCF_001515645.1 Sinocyclocheilus grahami
CTGCCCTGTATCTTGGTCTCTCATTGGCTGTAGGTCATCGCCGATGTGTTTTTCAGTCAGAACTCATTGCACACTGCGTGATTGTGAATCGCCGACAGCTCCAGATATTTAGCATGCCAAATATTTTGAGTGCGTCGGCGATTCCCTCCAATCACGTCTTTGATAATTCACACTGTGTGATTGTCACTCGCGTGAACGAGAACTGATTTGCTTCCGATTTCAGGCATTTGTCGGCGATTTCGCAAAACCTGTCGGCGAAGCTACAAAGTAGCTAAATTGGCAACACTGCTAATGAGGCATTTATGTATATATATATATCTATGTTAGCAAACACTACACCAAATGAGTTCCTGCGTCTCGTCAGAAAATGGCGTATTACTTCTGTCGCACTTGTGTCATGGAAACTTCTTGCGCTTCACACAAATAACATTAATGTTAAAGGTGTATGCGCACCAAAAGCGAATTTGATTATTTGCACGAGTAGATTACATACAAAGTCAATGCAAAGACGCAAATTTAGTGTTTAGATTCACCTCAATCGCGTCTAATGCTGCTGTCACGAATCCTGTCCATGGACTTCCGTTCAATCACCACCAGAGGTCACCCTTTCCATTTTCATTGACTCTCACACTACACACTGTTGCATAGCACCCCGGACTACATATCCCATCATTCATTGCACTGATTGCACACCGCACTGATTGCACACAGCTGTTTCATATCACTCACTCACTATATAACACTCACTCAAAAAAACATTCTCTGCCGAGTATTGCTTATTATTCCTAGTTAATGTTTTCCTGCCCGTGGTGCCTTGCCTTGCCTTGCCTGGCCTGGCCTGGCCTGGCCTGGCCTGGCCTTGCCTTGCCTTGCTTGTTTTCTCGGTTTCTGATCTTTGCCTGTTTTCCTGGATTTATCCCTCTTGTCTCGCCCCTGTGATTCTGTCTGCTGATCGTTGACCTACGCTAGCCGTAGGATTATTCTTGTGTTTTGCCCGCCTTATACCTGTTTGCCATTGTTCAACCCTGCCTGTTATGACCACGTCTCTTAAATAAAAGCTTGCAGATGGATCCACACGTCTCATGTCTCGTCAGCCCTGTAACAGCTGCGTTCAAGTCCTCCTGGGACGTTCATACTTACGAGTTGACAAGTCGTAATTACGACGTCAGGCGCGTTCAAGTCAGTTTAGTCAGCACAAGATGGCGGTGTACCTTCTTTTAATAAATTACAAGAAGATACAACAGGGTCTGTTAACTCTGCTTATAGAAAATGAAGAGCAAAGAATTCGCATCAGGTGTGTTTTGCGTTTTTAATATTTTTTTTTAGCCCAGGATCCCAGTATAACTGATTTTCAGCCTCAACAAATGCTAAAATACAGAGATTAAAAAAAAACTGGTAGCTACATGCAACATGGCAAATCAAAAGATTTTTCACCTATAGGTGCAAAAATTATAGCTTTTTTAAAACTTTTTTATAGCATTTTTATTTCATTAACTAGCTGCGTAACAAGAACATGACCAATTTAAGTTTATAGGACAACTAAACTGTCAACTACAGACGTTGCATCCATCGATTCCGCCATGTTTATCATTGAC
>NW_015505549.1:658833-694058 GCF_001515645.1 Sinocyclocheilus grahami
TCTCCTGGTACAATTCACATTCCAGGGCCTAAATATCACATTATTGGGGTCGCTTCAACCTGCTGACATAAAAAACAACCGGCGGCAATCGCGGATTTGGCAACACTGGTCTGCAAACTACGTTTCATATAACTCCTCCCCGAACTTCCCGCTGCCCTGTATCTTGGTCTCTCATTGGCTGTAGGTCATCGCCGATGTGTTTTTCAGTCAGAACTCATTGCACACTGCGTGATTGTGAATCGCCGACAGCTCCAGATATTTAGCATGCCAAATATTTTGAGTGCGTCGGCGATTCCCTCCAATCACGTCTTTGATAATTCACACTGTGTGATTGTCACTCGCGTGAACGAGAACTGATTTGCTTCCGATTTCAGGCATTTGTCGGCGATTTCGCAAAACCTGTCGGCGAGTGAAAAATCGGGCTAAAATTGTGCAGTGTGAACTCGGCATAAAGGGAACCTACACACAAAATTCCCTATTGGCTATTTTTAGGTTTTATAACCACAAACTAACGTTACCAGAACATTCTGGCAACCAAAAGTTTTTAGCTGGAATATTAATGTCCAAAATATAATCTAAATTTCACACAATAAAATGCAGTATTTATGGAGAAATCATTGAGTTTCACTGAGGTTCCCAGTTTGACCGAAGGCCCTTTGACTCTGAAAGTCTTAACCCTTCAGAACTTATTCCCAAACATGGCAAATCATCCAACCGAAGGTGGCGACTCGGCCATCTGCACCACCTGCAGCCATCTACTCCACATTCTGCCAATCCTCGCCTGTGCCAAGCATGCGGACGCCAGCCTCTCCCGCAGGTCAGACAGTGAGATTTGTCTCTGTGAACCCTCACGAAAACAGTCTGTAAGGAGCTGTACTGGCAAGCTCGCAACTAATCTCCTTAAATTACCTCATCAGTTTGTCTTGTCATTAATTTTTCTCTGATACCGTTAAATACACAAATTACTCAAGTGCTAATTAACGTTTTCGCATATATCTTCCAAAGCTGACTTGTAAGATGATGTATGTTTTTCTGAGGAGAGATCAGAATGTTCTTCACTGAACGCTTCGGCCAAAGCCACTGACAAGCCAACTGGGAACCGATTCATCAGGCACCTGATTCAAAATGTAATTTCTGCTGGGTCAAATCCCAACTACAACAACTTTTCACGTACAAGGACAATGGTGTTTTGCGTTTGAATGACACTAAAACCCTTGAAGTATCACGGTATGGAAATTGAAATATCATAATCAAAGCTAACAAAAATATGTTAAGAATGTTGTGACAATGTTCCCATTAAGTTATGAAAATGTTCCTTCTGAACGTTCCCTGAACACTCAAAATGTCCTGTTTATTTAAATGTTCTACATTTTTTAATGCCAACTTTAAGAGAACATTCCATTTCATAATTTTGTAAACGTTATGGGAATGCTACTTTTTTGAAAGTTCTCTGAACATTTAAAAACGTCCAGTTCCTGAAACACTTTAAAAAAAAAATTCTGTGGTTATATGAACATTAAGGGAACATGCAAACATTATGGGAATGTTATTTTTAAATGTTCTCTGGACTATAACATAATAACATTTAAAAAACGTTGGACGAACATCCAACTAAAATGTTTCAGAAATAAAACGATGTATATAAACTATTTTTGAGAACATTATTAAAGCCCAGATAACTTTGAATGTGCATTCTGTTCTGACCGTTCCAAAGGCGAACAGCTTGCATTTAGCGTCCCATAGAAACAGCCGCTAATGAGCAGTGTTGCCAAATGCTTTCAATTGAAAGTAGCTAAAACTGGTAGCTAAATGTCACTAGATGACATCACAATGGCAAATTCACTGATCTATATAAAGATGAACGTAGATCAGTGGGCAAGATGAGAACTTAGATAAGGTTTGTCCAAGCAGTTGCTATATTTGTGCCTAAACTTTTGAAAAAAGTCTCAAAAGGGGCGGGGAAGTCGCTAAATCGAGCTACAAAGTAGCTAAATTGGCAACACTGCTAATGAGGCATTTATGTATATATATATATCTATGTTAGCAAACACTACACCAAATGAGTTCCTGCGTCTCGTCAGAAAATGGCGTATTACTTCTGTCGCACTTGTGTCATGGAAACTTCTTGCGCTTCACACAAATAACATTAATGTTAAAGGTGTATGCGCACCAAAAGCGAATTTGATTATTTGCACGAGTAGATTACATACAAAGTCAATGCAAAGACGCAAATTTAGTGTTTAGATTCACCTCAATCGCGTCTAATGCTGCTGTCACGAATCCTGTCCATGGACTTCCGTTCAATCACCACCAGAGGTCACCCTTTCCATTTTCATTGACTCTCACACTACACACTGTTGCATAGCACCCCGGACTACATATCCCATCATTCATTGCACTGATTGCACACCGCACTGATTGCACACAGCTGTTTCATATCACTCACTCACTATATAACACTCACTCAAAAAAACATTCTCTGCCGAGTATTGCTTATTATTCCTAGTTAATGTTTTCCTGCCCGTGGTGCCTTGCCTTGCCTTGCCTGGCCTGGCCTGGCCTGGCCTGGCCTGGCCTTGCCTTGCCTTGCTTGTTTTCTCGGTTTCTGATCTTTGCCTGTTTTCCTGGATTTATCCCTCTTGTCTCGCCCCTGTGATTCTGTCTGCTGATCGTTGACCTACGCTAGCCGTAGGATTATTCTTGTGTTTTGCCCGCCTTATACCTGTTTGCCATTGTTCAACCCTGCCTGTTATGACCACGTCTCTTAAATAAAAGCTTGCAGATGGATCCACACGTCTCATGTCTCGTCAGCCCTGTAACAGCTGCGTTCAAGTCCTCCTGGGACGTTCATACTTACGAGTTGACAAGTCGTAATTACGACGTCAGGCGCGTTCAAGTCAGTTTAGTCAGCACAAGATGGCGGTGTACCTTCTTTTAATAAATTACAAGAAGATACAACAGGGTCTGTTAACTCTGCTTATAGAAAATGAAGAGCAAAGAATTCGCATCAGGTGTGTTTTGCGTTTTTAATATTTTTTTTTAGCCCAGGATCCCAGTATAACTGATTTTCAGCCTCAACAAATGCTAAAATACAGAGATTAAAAAAAAACTGGTAGCTACATGCAACATGGCAAATCAAAAGATTTTTCACCTATAGGTGCAAAAATTATAGCTTTTTTAAAACTTTTTTATAGCATTTTTATTTCATTAACTAGCTGCGTAACAAGAACATGACCAATTTAAGTTTATAGGACAACTAAACTGTCAACTACAGACGTTGCATCCATCGATTCCGCCATGTTTATCATTGACACACCCCCAACTCGGAAACTCAGGGTTTAAAGAAAATTTTGAGTTTCCCATTCGACTTTGTGGTGGCATTCATGCGCGTTCAACTGGTAAATACGATCTATCCGACATGACTTGAACGCACCATAATCTCCGCGCAAGTTGAAAAATTTCAACTAGAGCGGGAAATTTGCGTGATGCGTGTTGAGCAAGCCAATCAGCGAAGAGCTTATTGACACGTCCAGTTTAACATGTTGTTGATGTGTGTGAAGATACTCCTCATCACACAATGTTTTTATGCGAGTGACGCGAAAAAAACACCTCGCGAGTAATCTAGAGCGATTCACGCGATGCTAATATATTAATATAATATTCACACACATAACAGTTTTACATTAGCATGTTGCTTAGCTAATGATGGCATATTTAAATAAGCATAAAATAGTATATTTCACACAAATATTGCGTAAAATGTTTGAACATCTTTAACGTTCTTCTAACGCAGGGGTTCATAACAAGCAGCCAAAGGGCTTGATTCAGAAACATTTCCAGCAGCGTCCTGCGGCGTCTCTGAGTTGTGTCATGCCCTGCTGTGAAACAGAGTCCTGCCATCAGCGCTCTGAGCTCGCGGAATTGAGTTGGACTAATGGTCACTCATTTCCCCGTTTCCAGAAGGCCAGCAGGTATCGATCAATATCCCATAGACATCCATCAATCCAATAAAAACTTAATTGAGACTGATTTAAGTGTTTGTATACAAACCGTAGTACCAACTGACTGTATATTTTACAGCATTAATTTTTTATTTGTTTCCCTTGAGACTGTACCTGATACTGTATATCCAAAATAATCGATATCGAATCAAATCGCAAGCCTGTGAATCAAAATCAGATCGTGAAGTTTGTGTCAAAACTGTAGTATGTGTAGTATGTAGACAAATGACAAATGAACAGGAAGCAATATTAAATGTAATTTTAACACTCTTTTTTTCACTCAGTATTTGATTGGACCAGCAAAAGTTAAATTTTTATACATAACTGAATTAAAAAGGCCAAATAACAAGATCTTTTGCATTTGTTAAACGGAAGGTCATGCTTGTTTGTATAGTGCACACTACACGTTCCAAACGAACCCAATGTCTCTTCATAGACCTGTCAGGAACATCCGCTCACATGCACAGGCACGCTCATTTACATATGCAAATGAGCCACCGCATTGGTATTCAGTTAGCGGCTTGCTAATGAGACCCCTCCAGTGCTCATTTATTAGACCTTTAGGCCGCTTTTCGCATGTTGCAGAAAGCAAATAATTCTATCATGTGTCTTGTCGAGGACAGGTGTGCTGTTAGGTCAAAGGTCAAGGAGACGTGCGATTCCTCAACGACAGCAAATTAGCGGCAAATCGACGGGTATTTAAACATTCTCCACCGTGGAGCCGCATACGATCTCCTCATGAGTCTGCGTTGGCGTATCCTCACCTGAAATTAAATGAACGATTGGCGCAGACACGGCCGTCGCCTCATCCCAACGGCAGATTCGTTATGAGGATCTATGGCTGTGCTTTGGAGGACGAAAACAATGTGAAATCCGGTTTCTATTGATCAGTAAGTCCTCTGCCTGCGGTTCTCCTGTTAGTGGCTTTCAGGATGGCAATTTGTCACGGGTTTAATGCGGAGGACCACTTGTTTCTGTCAGACTGGGGGAGATTTCTGCTGCATGGTGTGAATTCAACTTCAGCCAGAAAACATTTTTGCAAACAGTTCCTCAGATGATCACAAATAGATGTATTCGATAGATAGATTCAAGTTCTTTAACGATTGCATTACAGATTCTTTAGTACACACTTATTTCTAGGGCTGGGTTTTGACACAAATTCGATTCGATTCGATTCGATTCTCATTCACAAGCTTGTGATTCGATTCAATATCTATTATTTTGGATATCAATACCAATTATTTTGGAGTCAGTTGGAACTACATTAATATAAGATTGAAGGTTAAAATGGACTAATTTGTTAAAATTACACTTAATGAAGTTTTTAAAATAATAAAGTTACAATTACATAATAATATTTCTACTTCAATTCATAAAAACTTGGATTTATTCAAACATAAATTAAACATTGAAGAACAGTACAATTTATAATATGTTATATGGTGCGTATATTTAGCAAGATGTCCCTCTCTAAAGTTTATTTTTCTATCTGACTAATGAGTTTATGGTCACCAAATATGCTTTTTTCTGAGGTAAATGTGACGTTACATGACGTATTGTTTACAAGCCGTTATATTGACGTATTTGTGCGGCTGAAACACTGATTGATTGATTGATTACATGAGAGAGGATACGGATTGTAAAGCTGTACTCTTTCTTTTAACTTGCCTTCGGATGTTTAGTCATGTTTATTTTGTGCTGAAACTGGTATTAATGTGGAGGAGATGATCAGTTCTACCGTGTCTGTTGAACTGAGGCACTACAGCGATCTGTCACTTCACATTAAACAGCGCCACAACAACATTTATTGTTTGAATATTGCAATACAATGGAGAGAATTTGAAATCTGAGACTTTGTTTCATATCAAAAGTACCAAAGCACAATGCTTATTGCGATATATTGTATGGGAAGTGCCCTTCAACGTTCCGTCCATTAACTGAAAACAGGCTAGACTAATCGATTCTTGGGATTTAAGAATCGATATCGTTCTGTAAAAATGAGAATCGATTAATATCGGGATATCGAAAAGTGTTTGCAAGCCACGTTTTATTATTGTATTTTTCAGAGTAAATGATTATTTGAGTACATTTTACAAGAAAATAATATTCTTCAAAATGTCATGTTTAATTACTTGCCGTTTCTTTGGAATTATTAGTGAGATTTACTAGCAGTGAAAATTGTTTCAAAGTAAAATCTAAACTGTTTTTTCCCCTCAAAGTAGGATGTTAAAAAACAACATCATTTTTAATTAATATAATGCTTGAGCTTTTGTTAACTTCACACTCTTAAAACAAGCAAAAATGTGTGTTAGCTCTAGAAAGTCGCTATTGATTTATAGTTAGCTGCAATTCAAGCTTTTAGTAAAAACTGCATAACTGCAACGGAGGTACTACTCAATTAAATTCAGTTTAAAGTTAAAGGGGTCTTCGGATGCCCATTTTCCACAAGTTGATATGATTCTTTAGGGTCTTAATGAAAAGTCTATAACATACTTTGGTTAAAATTTCTCAATGGTAGTGTAAAAAACACACTTTTTACCCTGTCAAAAACAGCTCTGTTTTCAGCACGCTGTTCAAGGCCATGGTGCTTTAAATGCTAATTAGCTCTGCTGACCCCGCCCCTCTCTTCCGTGGGGTGACGAGCCATTCTCATGATACTGTTTACTTTAGCCATGGAACTTGCTAACTAGCACGTTATTAGGAAAGACAATTTGCAAAGATTCATAAAAAACCCTGATACTCACTTCTTCTGTAGATGAAGCTGGATCACAAATGATTCACGCGAACATAGACGCATTTAGGCAGATTTAAGGTTAATCCTCTGCGTCTTCAGCGGCTCAGATGTCGGGAGTAAATGACGACTGCTTTATTTATTATTACATCCAACAACAAAACACCTCAATTGCTTAATCGGAGACATTCTTTTCTTCCCCTGCACTGGAGTCGACACAATGGCGGACCGATGACAGCTCACTCAGGGCGGGTCTAAGGTAAGACGGACTTGTCAATCAAACATTGTGGGAGGGGCCTGTGCAGAACTACGTCACTATGACAGTAATCTCAGAGCAGCCAGATTTGAGAAAGGGGATGTAAAAATAGGGATTTAAAAAAAAAAACCACTGGGTGGATTTTGCCAACTGCCAACTCACATTCATGTTCAAACAACTTGTAAAGTGAATTTTGCATCCGATGACCCCTTTAAAGTTAGCAACTATACAGTAGGTTATGTATAGGCATTTTTGTGTTGCATGTAGCTTATTCTGAAAAACATTTGAAAATCCCTCAGGAATCCCGAGATCGGATTAGACAACTCCGGACGGGAATAGCTTGATCCAAGAAACCGACAAGAAGCAGGAAATTAGGCTTGAGTGTCTGGAAAACGAGCCTAATGGGGTGACAAGCCTCGTGGGAAGTGGGTGTAGATGTGAGCATGCCCAGTTCGGCCCTCTATATATATCTTCCCATCTACCCCCGGGGCAGTTACTTACGCCCTCTCCGGCGTTTGTTTGCTCTGTGGAAGTGACAGCTAATCTATGGGCGTAAATCAGGCGGCTGGAGGTTGGGAAAACAGTTACAGAAGAGTCTCTCTCGGCTCTTGCCCGCCTTATAAAAATTGACTTCATTTTAATGACGAATCTCCAGGTTCCATTAAATCAAGATGTGCATCGCAAGGTCCATCGAGGCACTGGACGTGCAAGTGTTTATCGACATGTACGGGAACGCTATGAAGATGAAGAGAGAATTAAGACATTTTCATCGGCATAATGCTAGTAATGGCAGGTCCGGATGTTTTGAGTATATGATGGGTAATTATTGGAATGGAAATAGCCATTCTTTTGAAAGCTGCTTCCTCATATTAAAAATGTTTGCATTAAAACAATATCAAACCTTAATTAAAGTCATACTTTTAAAAAATGGCCTGTGCACCTTCAGACAGCGGGAGAATTTACCCTCTGCTTACTAAGGGAATAAATGACCAATGAATTAATATTTATTCACACAGAACAAATTGCCAAAAAATATGTTTGCAGGAGAAATGTTATGGGTTTTGCAGTGCATATATAATTGTAAATTTCATTATTATAAAATGATTATTTAGGACTTATTCATAACTGCCCATTCTAAAAAAAATAAATGATATATTGTGTGGAAATCCCTTACAAAAATTATGCTTTTATTTTAGTAAAAGAGTAGTAGCATGTTTTTTTGGCATATTGACTACCATTTGTATAACCAGAGTTTTACTACCAATACCATGGTTTAACTATACCCTGATAACACACGTACATCACGGAGACATCCATATGATGTCTGCATGACATATTTTTAAAAATGTTTGCTCACCTGCAATATACGTCTATTGGACGTTTCCTATCAGATGTCAAATTGCCGTTTAGAAGATGTCTTTAAGATGTTTATGATTTAGAATGTATCAAAACATACTGTGTATTTATGATAACGTTTATTTAAATTAAATTTGCTTAAGAACATCGCAAGGTCCATCGAGGCACTGGACGTGCAAGTGTTTATCGACATGTATGGGAACGCTATGAAGATGAAGAGAGAATTAAGACATTTTCATCGGCATAATGCTAGTAATGGCAGGTCCGGATGTTTTGAGTATATGATGGGTAATTAATTATTGGAATGGAAATAGCCATTCTTTTGAAAGCTGCTTCCTCATATTAAAAATGTTTGCATTAAAACAATATCAAACCTTAATTAAAGTCATACTTTTAAAAAATGGCCTGTGCACCTTCAGACAGCGGGAGAATTTACCCTCTGCTTACTAAGGGAATAAATGACCAATGAATTAATATTTATTCACACAGAACAAATTGCCAAAAAATATGTTTGCAGGAGAAATGTTATGGGTTTTGCAGTGCATATATAATTGTAAATTTCATTATTATAAAATGATTATTTAGGACTTATTCATAACTGCCCATTCTAAAAAAAATAAATGATATATTGTGTGGAAATCCCTTACAAAAATTATGCTTTTATTTTAGTAAAAGAGTAGTAGCATGTTTTTTTGGCATATTGACTACCATTTGTATAACCAGAGTTTTACTACCAATACCATGGTTTAACTATACGCTGATAACACACGTACATCACGGAGACATCCATATGATGTCTGCATGACATATTTTTTAAAATGTTTGCTCACCTGCAATATACGTCTATTGGACGTTTCCTATCAATGTCAAATTGCCGTTTAGAAGATGTCTTTAAGATGTTTATGATTTAGAATGTATCAAAACATACAGCTTTCAACTGTGTATTTATGATAACGTTTATTTAAATTAAATTTGCTTAAGAATGGCAGGTCACAGGATACATACTACATACTGCAGGAATAACATGTAGTACTAATAGGTAGTATCCTATGCTATTCTGAACCAGCATTTAAGCCAATAGACACATTTTCAAACAAAATTTGCTTAAAAATTTCAGGTCACAGTACACATACTATATATACTACATACTGCAAGAACAGTATGTAGTAGTACTAGTTACAGTATACATAACAGTAGGCCTAAGTTTAACCAGTATTTAAACGTATAGCCAAAAGTCAAGTCATTTTAAAACAAAATTGGTCATGTGACAACAATGTCGCATATTGCATGCTTTTACATTTTTACAGTATGCTAGCATTTCTACATTCCTGCAGCTGCCGCACATCCAGACCATCCATCTGCAGATGTAGAGAAACTTCAGGACGCAGAAACGCACACCTCAGCGGTCTTCTCAAGCCGAGGAGATCCATCACCAAACATATGCGCTTGTCATGGGGACGTATGAATGGATGAACAAATAGGAAGTCCTGTTTATCAGGCTTCCTCCATGTTTCCAGAGCCCAGGCAATAAATCTGACCGTGTCAAAAAGGCGCGCCCACGTTCATGGATGAGTGCTGCACGTTGGCGAGCATCTGCCCACAGAAACCTGAAGAGAACAATTCTCTGAAAAACATTACATAACAGCATTTTCTCACTCACTGTGTAGGTAAATGGCCAAATACTGCCAGCAGTCCTGCAAAATTAGCTGCTAAACTGAATTAGCAGTTTTAGGCTACATGAGGTGAGCCATGCTGCTAACATAAGTGTACCTTGGCACTGCAAAGTTGAAAATTAAAACTAAAATTAAAACTCGCTAAACTTCAAGCTACTTTTAACAGTCAAGCTACCCTTTAAAAACGGTCCAAACGATCGGCAAAACTAGCTAACTGCAATAATGCTACAAATAAAAACGGTTTCATTGCTAGTTTGTGTTAGTAGCTACATACATTTATTGAAGTTAGCTAGTTTTTCTAGGAGCTTAGTCAACTGCTTTAGGTAGCTTAGCTACTTTTTAAACTACTTTAAGTAGCTACGTAACTTAAATGCGGTTAGCTAGTTTTTGTTGCTATTTTATTGCAGTTAGCTAGTTTTTGTTTGTAACTACTATGTTCCTTCATTGTAGTAAGCTAGCCTATGATGTAGCTAACTACTTTTTAAAAGAGTAACTTAACTTTAAACTACTTTGAGTAGCTACAAACCTTCATTGCATTTAGCTAGTTTTTGCTAGTAGCGTGTCGTGTAACTAACTGATTTTTAAAAAGCTTTAATCTTAACTTTTACTTTAAGCTACTTTAAATTTATTAGCTATGTTCTTTCAATGCAGTTAGCTAGTTTTTGTTTGTAGCCATTTCATGGCAGTTAGCTGGTAAACTTGTTAGTTGCTAGGGTACCTACCGTCGTGGCAGTTAGCTGGTAAACTTGTTAGTTGCTAAGGTACCTACCGTCATGGCAGTTAGCTGGTAAACTTGTTAGTTGCTAAGGAACCTACCTAATGTCATGGCAGTTAGCTGGTAAACTTGTTAGTTGCCAAGGTACCTACCGTCATGGCAGTTAGCTGGTAAACTTGTTAGTAGGCAGTTAGCTAGTAGCTTAGCTTAACTGTATTTAATATTTAAACTACTTTAAAATATATAGCTTGTACTTGATGGTTTTATATGCAATCAGAACACTATAGCTACTATTATAACACTATAATACTACTAAGAAAAGTAGAAAAACTCTATAACTGTGACAAAACAATGACAAACACTGGCACACGGCTAATATTTAACAACATAAAATGTTGTGCATTGCTGTAAGAAACAGATTTATCCAGCTAAAGCTGCTAACTAGCTAACTTGTTACAAGTTTGTCAACAAGTAATATGTAAAACAGTATGGATTAGCAATTTAAATTCTATGAAATGCTATTATAGGGCATTTCATATCATCACACCATAAAATTAGTCAACGTCTTTCGTGGTGAAGCATGGAATAATTTTAATATACATTTTATATTTACGATCAAGTTCAACCAGCAATACAGAAGGAAAATCTAAACATATTCTATTGTCTCATTGTCGTATTTTTGCCCCACATAACTGAGGCGGAAATTAATATGGCTTAATAAACAATCTGTTGAAAAAGAATACGTTAAGATACAATCTGTAATTGATAAAACGACATAACCTGCACCAAATCTTTAATAAATAGAGACATCTACCATTGTCGCCGCAATTCCAGACTGTATCTTGATTTAAGTCGCCCTGGGGAGGTCTAGTTATCTTCAGATTCAATCCAATAGGAATTAAGTACTTTTCTTATAATTATCATCAAACATTGTTACTGATAGCTTTATAGAATGGCACCTTATAACTACTCGACTTTACATATTCCTGCCAGAACAGTTAAACAGACAATACGCACAAACAAAAATGAGTCTCTCAGTCTTTCAGACTGATGGGGTTTCGCTCCAATGGCGTGAAGTCCAACCGTCGGCCATTTTGGCTCACCGCGAACAACCCTGCGGTTCGTGGAAGAGCTCTGGAAACACCACCAGGGGCGGGGTTATGTAAAACAAGCGGATGTGTGTGGCCCCTCCCTTCGTGTCCCTGTTGAGGAAGCCGTCGTTTACAGGATCTGCTCAGTGCTGGATGCGGAGATGTCCAAGAGTCTCCAGGCGGCGTAAGGGTTCAACTCATCCTGGTCTCGACACAACGCCCAAACGTACATCATCCTGAGAACCTTTTCCTGTGGAACGCACAAATGCAACAAATGCGTGAATTTCATGAAAATGTACATGTTTCGCTACAAAATGAAAAGTTTTGTTCTAGTAAATTTTTTTTGCATTAATATATATATATATTTTTATTCAGATCACTCTCAATATTAATTTTTGTCTTCATTAATCACTGTAATATAATTAATTATTTAATTGTTAATATTAATTATTTAATTATATATTTTTATTTTATTATTCATTTTTATAATCATATTATTTTATAAATTATTTAAATATATTTTAAATATTTTTTCAAAGTAATCAATGTATGAATATTTATTAAATTTGTAATAAAAGTAATCAAAAAATATTTTAAATGATTATACATTCATAAAAAGTAATTATAATAATTTCCTTTGTAATTACTGCATTACAGTAAAAAGAAACATTTTCTTTATTTTGCAGCAGAATGTATGATTATTATGTACTTGACATTATTATAAATATGACTTGAAATATAATATTTATTATATATAAATTAAAATTTAAAAATACAATTCATATTAAAAGTATAATCCATATAGTCATTGTGTTTAATTAGAATTAGAAACAGGTTTTATTTTATTTAGATAAAATATTTTTTCTTTTCACTTGGTGGGGTGAAATATGAGATATTAATAATATTAGTAGTGATATTTAAATACAATCATAATTAATATAAAATGTATATTTAATATATGGTATGATATATATATAATATTTTATATTATATATAAAATATTAGGAAATTTGCTTAATTAAAAAAAAAAAGTAAAAAAATAACTAAAAATGGTCCTAAAAAAGGTTTGGTTTGGTTTGATCTTGTCTTGTATGTTTTCTTTGGAGTTTAGGGTCAAATATGAAATGGACCGGTTACATGAGATTCACCCAACAGCTAATGAGAATCAGACATTTTGCAGGAGAATCTTTATTCAGAAACTGAAAATGAGCTTTTAGCCGGTCAGATTTAATCAAACACACGACAGCTCCTTCAGCCGTGTTCAAATAAAACAGCGTTTCTAATATCCAGCGTCTCGAGGGCGGCGGGCAGCGATAATTAACTACAAACTCTTAACACAGACACATCCCTGGTGTGCCGTTACATTTGGCATTTTAACAGATTTATATGCGCTGATTTCTGCGAACCACGCAGTCACGGCGGCTCCAGAGGTGACTCACGCCACTAACGCTCACCGGGTCTCCCTCCACCACTTCACCCTTCACGTTACGGATGACCATCACCAGCTGAGCCTGGAAGGTGATGATGAGAACGGGACCTTGCTCCATCTTCTTCCCCATCGCCAACTACAGCAAAGAAACAACCGAAACGAGTTACTTCATACATCTGGAGAAGACGACGATGATGCTATAATGAAATTCAGACGTTCTGATATCCCATTATTCTGCATTATACGTGCATCAGGACGCTCTGATGGAGTTACTGGGTCATTAGGATGCAGCAGATGGATGTTATGCAGACGGGTCTTACGTCAATGTTATCGATGTCCAGGATCTTGGAGTGAAACTGGAGACCCATGGCTTTGGCCTGCTGGATGGGGTGAGCCAGCCGACTGTACGTCTGCAAGCAGAACCAGTGAAAAACCAGCGTTAGACCATCAAATTTAACACCAGAATCTGTAGCAGCAGAGCTGGCTTGCGGGACACTCACGGCCTCATAGCACCAGTCCTTCAGGACCTCCAGCTCTCCCTGGATCATGGCCTGCAAACAGAGTGAATGTTCAGCGGTTGTTTTTGGCGTTTCAGAGCGAAGCATGCTGGGAGTTTGGTGTCTCACCTCCAGGATGTTGGGAATGATGTCCCGCTCGCACTGCTTCAGGAAGGAGTCCTTGTCGAAGTTCGGATCCACCTTCAGGATCTCGGTCAGAACCTCAGACATCTCGGTTTTGGAGAACAAGCCACCTGAGAAGAGCAGAAAACACAATATCTATCTGTTATCTGTCTGTCCATTTATCAATGTATCTATCCACCATCCATCTATCTATCTATCCAATTGTCTATCCATTCATCTATCTGTCTGTCTATCTATCTACCTATCGTTGTTTATCTATCTACCTATCGTTGTTTATCTATCTATCTATCGTTGTTTATCTATCTATCTATCTATCTATCTGTCTATCTATCTATCTATCTATCTATCGTTGTTTGTCTATCTATCTATCTGTCTATCTATCTATCTATTGTTGTTTGTCTATCTATCTATCTATCTGTCTATCTATCTATTGTTGTTTGTCTATCTATCTATCTATCAGTTTGTTTATCTATCTATCGTTGTTTGTTTATCTATCTATCTATCATTGTTTGTTTATCTATCCATCTATCTATCTATCGTTGTTTGTCTATCTATCTATCGTTGTTTGTTTATCTATCTATCTATCATTGTTTGTTTATCTATCCATCTATCTATCTATCGTTGTTTGTCTATCTATCTATCGTTGTTTGTTTATCTATCTATCTATCATTGTTTGTTTATCTATCCATCTATCTATCTATCGTTGTTTGTCTATCTATCTATCGTTGTTTGTTTATCTATCTATCTATCATTGTTTGTTTATCTATCCATCTATCTATCTATCGTTGTTTGTCTATCTATCTATCGTTGTTTGTTTATCTATCTATCTATCATTGTTTGTTTATCTATCCATCTATCTATCTATCGTTGTTTGTCTATCTATCTATCGTTGTTTGTTTATCTATCTATCTATCATTGTTTGTTTATCTATCCATCTATCTATCTATCGTTGTTTGTCTATCTATCTATCGTTGTTTGTTTATCTATCTATCTATCATTGTTTGTTTATCTATCCATCTATCTATCTATCGTTGTTTGTCTATCTATCTATCGTTGTTTGTTTATCTATCTATCTATCATTGTTTGTTTATCTATCCATCTATCTATCTATCGTTGTTTGTCTATCTATCTATCGTTGTTTGTTTATCTATCTATCTATCATTGTTTGTTTATCTATCCATCTATCTATCTATCGTTGTTTGTCTATCTATCTATCGTTGTTTGTTTATCTATCTATCTATCATTGTTTGTTTATCTATCCATCTATCTATCTATCGTTGTTTGTCTATCTATCTATCGTTGTTTGTTTATCTATCTATCTATCATTGTTTGTTTATCTATCCATCTATCTATCTATCGTTGTTTGTCTATCTATCTATCGTTGTTTGTTTATCTATCTATCTATCATTGTTTGTTTATCTATCCATCTATCTATCTATCGTTGTTTGTCTATCTATCTATCGTTGTTTGTTTATCTATCTATCTATCATTGTTTGTTTATCTATCCATCTATCTATCTATCGTTGTTTGTCTATCTATCTATCGTTGTTTGTTTATCTATCTATCTATCATTGTTTGTTTATCTATCCATCTATCTATCTATCGTTGTTTGTCTATCTATCTATCGTTGTTTGTTTATCTATCTATCTATCATTGTTTGTTTATCTATCCATCTATCTATCTATCGTTGTTTGTCTATCTATCTATCGTTGTTTGTTTATCTATCTATCTATCATTGTTTGTTTATCTATCCATCTATCTATCTATCGTTGTTTGTCTATCTATCTATCGTTGTTTGTTTATCTATCTATCTATCATTGTTTGTTTATCTATCCATCTATCTATCTATCGTTGTTTGTCTATCTATCTATCGTTGTTTGTTTATCTATCTATCTATCATTGTTTGTTTATCTATCCATCTATCTATCTATCGTTGTTTGTCTATCTATCTATCGTTGTTTGTTTATCTATCTATCTATCATTGTTTGTTTATCTATCCATCTATCTATCTATCGTTGTTTGTCTATCTATCTATCGTTGTTTGTTTATCTATCTATCTATCATTGTTTGTTTATCTATCCATCTATCTATCTATCGTTGTTTGTCTATCTATCTATCGTTGTTTGTTTATCTATCTATCTATCATTGTTTGTTTATCTATCCATCTATCTATCTATCGTTGTTTGTCTATCTATCTATCGTTGTTTGTTTATCTATCTATCTATCATTGTTTGTTTATCTATCCATCTATCTATCTATCGTTGTTTGTCTATCTATCTATCGTTGTTTGTTTATCTATCTATCTATCATTGTTTGTTTATCTATCCATCTATCTATCTATCGTTGTTTGTCTATCTATCTATCGTTGTTTGTTTATCTATCTATCTATCATTGTTTGTTTATCTATCCATCTATCTATCTATCGTTGTTTGTCTATCTATCTATCGTTGTTTGTTTATCTATCTATCTATCATTGTTTGTTTATCTATCCATCTATCTATCTATCGTTGTTTGTCTATCTATCTATCGTTGTTTGTTTATCTATCTATCTATCATTGTTTGTTTATCTATCCATCTATCTATCTATCGTTGTTTGTCTATCTATCTATCGTTGTTTGTTTATCTATCTATCTATCATTGTTTGTTTATCTATCCATCTATCTATCTATCGTTGTTTGTCTATCTATCTATCGTTGTTTGTTTATCTATCTATCTATCATTGTTTGTTTATCTATCCATCTATCTATCTATCGTTGTTTGTCTATCTATCTATCGTTGTTTGTTTATCTATCTATCTATCATTGTTTGTTTATCTATCCATCTATCTATCTATCGTTGTTTGTCTATCTATCTATCGTTGTTTGTTTATCTATCTATCTATCATTGTTTGTTTATCTATCCATCTATCTATCTATCGTTGTTTGTCTATCTATCTATCGTTGTTTGTTTATCTATCTATCTATCATTGTTTGTTTATCTATCCATCTATCTATCTATCGTTGTTTGTCTATCTATCTATCGTTGTTTGTTTATCTATCTATCTATCATTGTTTGTTTATCTATCCATCTATCTATCTATCGTTGTTTGTCTATCTATCTATCGTTGTTTGTTTATCTATCTATCTATCATTGTTTGTTTATCTATCCATCTATCTATCTATCGTTGTTTGTCTATCTATCTATCGTTGTTTGTTTATCTATCTATCTATCATTGTTTGTTTATCTATCCATCTATCTATCTATCGTTGTTTGTCTATCTATCTATCGTTGTTTGTTTATCTATCTATCTATCATTGTTTGTTTATCTATCCATCTATCTATCTATCGTTGTTTGTCTATCTATCTATCGTTGTTTGTTTATCTATCTATCTATCATTGTTTGTTTATCTATCCATCTATCTATCTATCGTTGTTTGTCTATCTATCTATCGTTGTTTGTTTATCTATCTATCTATCATTGTTTGTTTATCTATCCATCTATCTATCTATCGTTGTTTGTCTATCTATCTATCGTTGTTTGTTTATCTATCTATCTATCATTGTTTGTTTATCTATCCATCTATCTATCTATCGTTGTTTGTCTATCTATCTATCGTTGTTTGTTTATCTATCTATCTATCATTGTTTGTTTATCTATCCATCTATCTATCTATCGTTGTTTGTCTATCTATCTATCGTTGTTTGTTTATCTATCTATCTATCATTGTTTGTTTATCTATCCATCTATCTATCTATCGTTGTTTGTCTATCTATCTATCGTTGTTTGTTTATCTATCTATCTATCATTGTTTGTTTATCTATCCATCTATCTATCTATCGTTGTTTGTCTATCTATCTATCGTTGTTTGTTTATCTATCTATCTATCATTGTTTGTTTATCTATCCATCTATCTATCTATCGTTGTTTGTCTATCTATCTATCGTTGTTTGTTTATCTATCTATCTATCATTGTTTGTTTATCTATCCATCTATCTATCTATCGTTGTTTGTCTATCTATCTATCGTTGTTTGTTTATCTATCTATCTATCATTGTTTGTTTATCTATCCATCTATCTATCTATCGTTGTTTGTCTATCTATCTATCGTTGTTTGTTTATCTATCTATCTATCATTGTTTGTTTATCTATCCATCTATCTATCTATCGTTGTTTGTCTATCTATCTATCGTTGTTTGTTTATCTATCTATCTATCATTGTTTGTTTATCTATCCATCTATCTATCTATCGTTGTTTGTCTATCTATCTATCGTTGTTTGTTTATCTATCTATCTATCATTGTTTGTTTATCTATCCATCTATCTATCTATCGTTGTTTGTCTATCTATCTATCGTTGTTTGTTTATCTATCTATCTATCATTGTTTGTTTATCTATCCATCTATCTATCTATCGTTGTTTGTCTATCTATCTATCGTTGTTTGTTTATCTATCTATCTATCATTGTTTGTTTATCTATCCATCTATCTATCTATCGTTGTTTGTCTATCTATCTATCTATCGTTGTTTGTCTATCTATCTATCTATCTATCTATCAAAGGTAAGCAGAAGCAGTGGTGTTTTTACCAATGATGTCAGTCATTTTGTCAGTGACGGCGCGGGACGCTCTGATGAAGGCGTTGTCGCTCTCATCGTACTTCATCTTCATCTCAAAAAACCCTGTGAGGAGGAAAGCACATGGAATGACTCAGGATAATAACAGCACATATTGCGAGTCGTTCTCTCAGTACAACAATCCAACGCTAAAACAAACATGTCACATCATGCTTCGGGCAACACACAGCCTTTAGTGAAGAGAGAACAGTCTCTGAGCCTCATTATCACTGCGCTTAACCAGCCTCTAACTGATGCAGTGAACTCTTCAACACAACTAACATCAGCAGTCACTGAGCAGCTGTGAACATGTGCCTGCAGCACAGCGCCATCTACTGATCAAACATGAGCATTCCAGTTAAACTCACTGTTAAAAACAACATTGTTGTCCTTGAAGTCCTTCCACTGCTGATACCATTTAGAGTCCTTGTGAAGCACGACACCCATCGCCTCCCTTTAAAGAAAGAAAACACTACATTAAAACATCATTAATGATTAAATGTTTTAAAATTATTCAGATGCTCTATAGTTCATATTGATGGATCATTTTTTTCTATGTAATCCCAAATTTATCTCACATATGTTTGTATATTTGTTATTATAAACTATTAATGAAATGCAGGGAAAAAATATAGAAAATAATGACATATTAAGGTTTGTCAATTAATATCTCACCACCCATAAAAAATTTACATCTATTATTAATCAATGTTTTATCTATACATTTAATATTATTAAACAACTAAATATTAATAATTATAACTATTTATAAACATTGTCTGTAATATTTTAATTATATATAGCCCCACACACAAAAAATGAAATGTAATTTGCTATTTAATATGACAAGACACAATATTTATTAAAAGTCTGTTATTAATATGAATTAAAATAGTGATTAATACACATACATATATCATTATATACGATTTACAATAATTGCATTAAATATAGCTAAATATTAATTCTAACTATTTAATATTATGTATAATATTTTACTGCTGAACTATACATTATGTAGCCCAACAAACAAAAAATATATAATTAAAAAATATATATATATAAAATAATATTTTTTTAAAAATATGAAAAATATATACATTTATAATTCCATTGTAAAAAATAGAAAAAAAAATAATTAAATGAAAAAAAAGTCATTTTTACATTTAATATGCAACAATATACATTCTTCATTAATCATCATAACATTAGACCTTGAGAGGTGACCTACTCGTTGGCCTCGAAGACTTTGGCTTCCGTGCCTCCTGCCTTCGATGAGAACTCGCTCCTCTTCCTCAGTCTGGAGGGCGGCCGGTACGGGCCGATCTGTCCGAGGTCACCAATCTCTTTCCTGACGCTCTCCACGCCCTGAAAACAATAAGAGCTGAAACTACTGATCCATTCAGTTCATTTATATGCCACTTTCACAGCATACACGCAAGACATATGTGAGCCTGCAGCACAAAAGCAGTGTTAAGTCGCTGGGGGATATTTGTAGCAATAGCCAACAATACATTGTATGGGTCACAATTATACATTTCTCTTTTATGCCAAAAATCATTAGGATATTAAGTAAAGATCATGTTTTCCTGACGCTCTCCACGCCCTGAAAACAACAAGAGCTGAAACTACTGATCCATTCAGTTCATTTATATGCCACTTTCACAGCATACACGCAAGACATATGTGAGCCTGCAGCACAGAAGCAGTGTTGAGTCGCTGGGGGATATTTGTAGCAATAGCCAACAATACATTGTATGGGTCACAATTATACATTTCTCTTTTATGCCAAAAATCATTAGGATATTAAGTAAAGATCATGTTCCATGAAGATATTTTGTAAATTTCCTACCGTAAATATATCAAAACTTAATGTTTGATTAGTAATATGCATTGCTAAGAACTTCATTTGGACAACTTTAAAGATGATTTTCTCAATATTTCGATTTTTTTGCACCCTCAGATTCCAGATTTTCAAATATTGTCCGATCCTAACAAACCATACATCAATGGAAAGCTTATTTATTCAGATGATGCATAAATCTCACTTTAAAAAAATGTACACTTAAGACTGGTTTTGTGGTCCGGGGTCACATATAATTCATCACTTATGATATAAACAGCATGTCTTTGATTTGAAGACTCAATATCATGATAAGGACCTGCGATATCGCCCGAAAGGCTCCGGTCTTTCCCAGTTTTTCTCCACCTTTAAACACCGTCTCTGCCGACTGTTTGGCCGCTTCCTCCACGCCTTCTTTGATTTTCTTTCCGATGTCCGAACGGCCGACCTCTCCCAAACCCTGAGGAGAAAATCAGCATGAATCACCTCCTAAAATATTTTATGCACGTATTATAAATATAATGCTTTGCAGAATGTTACAATAGCGTAATAACACATTGATGACAACAACATTGATCAGTTTTGAAAAATCACTGCAGTTTAAACATTTTAGAGATATCACCATACTTCCCCAGTTGATTGATTATATTAACAATTTCTTTTTTGAAATATTATGTTTAAATATGTACACGAGGCATTACCTAATTAAATATGAAACTAATTTGAAAACATTTCCAGCACAGAAATCTGTAAAGCCGGGTTCAAAATTTGTGTTTCATTTTTGTTGACTTATTAGAGTCAAAGTTTTTTATCACTCCATAGATCAGAAATGAAAAAACACCACAGTAACAACCTTCAGAATACAGTTGGGAATAAAACTGTTACATTTTGTGCATTTAAGTGCCACTGAATTTGAGAGAGAAAAAAACTCATTTTGAGGAAATGGACTTTTAAGATATGTTCTGCAATTGAAATCTACAGACGCAAACAGATAAAGTGCAATAAAATTCAAAACAATTACAAAAAGTGTCAGTATTTTGCAAAATAGACCAATTCTCAAAATTGACCCAGGGTTACTAATTAAAATAATGCTACTCAAAATAAAAGTAAATTGAAATAAATCTTCAATATAAAAATATTTTTATTTTTCGCTAGCTGTCAAGGGAAAATAATTCTCATTTTAATCGTTTAACTTGATATACTAAAATAACTAAAACTGAAATGAATAAAAAACTTAAAATGACTTAAAATTGAACTAAAATTAAAATGGAAAATATTAAAATACAAACCGGTTTAAATATTAATAAAACTATAATAGTATCTCAGTGATACAAAAAAAAACCAAACAAACACTGACTTGACCATTGAGTGCATGAAAAAACTATTGAGTGCATGAAAAATATATATATTTTTGCCTGTTTCCACATAAAATCAGAATAATTTTGCAACGTAATCCTTCGCAGAACATGGCAATACTGCAGCGCAAACACTCTGCAGAAACATAACGGTCAGCACTTATGCAAATCGCTGCACGTCTAATGAATACATAAACATAAATGTGCTCTGAAATGAGAAAAACTGCACGTCGAGATGTGCCCAGCGTTAATTACACTCACCTCCTTCACCGTCTCTGAGATCGTCCCCAGTGTTTTCTTCAACACTTCAGAAGTTTTAACTGTTTCGGACTCGATGGTTTGCTGGAAGACACCAACAAAACAAAACAAAACAAAAAACACAATTTCACACCGCTAGTTGTCAAGGGAAAAAAATTCTCATTTTAATCGTTTGACTTGATATACTAAAATAACTAAAACTGAAATGAATAAAAAACTTAAAATGACTTAAAATTGAACTAAAATTAAAATGGAAAATATTAAAATACAAACCGGTTTAAATATTAATAAAACTATAATAGTATCTCAGTGATACAAAAAAACACAAACAAACACTGACTTGACCATTGAGTGCATGAAAAAACTATTGAGTGCATGAAAAATATATATATTTTTGCCTGTTTCCACATAAAATCAGAATAATTTTGCAACGTAATCCTTCGCAGAACATGGCAATACTGCAGCGCAAACACTCTGCAGAAACATAACGGTCAGCACTTATGCAAATCGCTGCACGTCTAATGAATACATAAACATAAATGTGCTCTGAAATGAGAAAAACTGCACGTCGAGATGTGCCCAGCGTTAATTACACTCACCTCCTTCACCGTCTCTGAGATCGTCCCCAGTGTTTTCTTCAACACTTCAGAAGTTTTAACTGTTTCGGACTCGATGGTTTGCTGGAAGACACCAACAAAACAAAACAAAACAAAAAACACAATTTCACAATGGAGAAATGATGTGTTTGGCTATTTTAGAATCACGTTAGACATGAAAAATCCGTACGTATTTCCTCCTGGCTTGCTTGAGTGCTTCCGACTCCTCTAGCTTTCTGGCCTCCTCGCGAAACTTCTGGATGTTCTCCTTCATCTCCTTGTTCTTGCTCAGTTCCTGCTTGAGATTGTCTAGAAACTCTCCCAGAAAGCCCTTCCGACCGCCAGCGGAGGACATAAACCTCGCCTGCACATCACATGCATGTGAAAAACACTGTCAAATCACACTTTTCACAAAAACCAATGACGTGCGACACTCACCTGTGCTATAGCGGCCACTGGGCCACATATCCTGTACACATGAGCTCTGTCGTATAATGATGCACACTGACGAGCGACTATAAGTGCAGAACTTCTCCTGACACACAGCTGAGGAGAAACACATGCATAATAATACAGTATGTCCACAATTATGAACTACAGTCTGGTCACAGATAAACATGCTCAGGTCCTGATGTCACTTACAAACAAGATATTACACATACATAACTCACATTTCATAAATCTGCCATGCTTCCCCAAAGGATACCTTTAGTGTTTCTATGGTACATGTCCAAAAAGCATGGTAAAAGCATGGTAAAATCATGGTAAAAGCATGGTACTTTATGATTGAGTGGTCTGAACACAATAATCAACTTCTGCTCAGTATCTTTTTGTGATTTGTACACAAGTAACGTGATTTAAGAGCTTCGTTTGTTATGTTATTGCAATATTTACATTTACATCAAAGCCAGAATCATGTTCCATAAGCATGCCTGATCAATCTAATCACATTTCTGCATTAAACACGCGCGGTTCTGGTGAGCCAAGAGCGGGCTCGTGCTGCTGTAATCGCGAACACTGTGTTTAGCTCGCACATATTAATCGTGTTGTTGATGAGCGCTTAAAAAAACGCTTCAAATGAGAAACTCACCTGGTAACACTGACACAAGGAGGCTGCCATCTTGGAAGCGCTGCGAGTGACCTGTTTGGCTGGTGACCGTGTGACGCAATTCCGGGGGAGGAGCAACGTCCGGGAGCAGCCAATGAACAGACGCCTGATCTCTGACGTCTCACGAAGTATGTTTTGAATGCTGGTTTCTTTTCATGAATCGTTTACTCAATTGTTATCTTTTATATGAACAGATATTTCTTAAAATAATTCTTATTGCTTTTACAGTTTTTTTTGTTTTTGTCAAAGATAGTAAGTTAATTAATTAATATGTCATTCCACAAATATATATTTTTAATGCTCATATAGAAATCCACTAAACACACTTTTTTTTAATATACAGGCTTATTGTTTATTCAGAAATTAAGAAATTCCCCCACAGTAATTAGCAGAGTAATACAGAATAATTTAGCATAGTTTGTCATGAGAAAACTTAACCGTAAATCATACAACCGGAAAAAGTGTAAACATTTTCCTTGCTGTCATATGATTTTATTTATTTTACTAAAACAAATGGAAATGAAGCTTAGACTCAAAAAAAAAACCCACCCATAAACCACCATAAAAAATACCGACAGCCCTAATGTTGTAATTAATACAATGATACGAAACACTTTTTCTTGTACTTTTTGGTAGTTGTAGTTGACCATCAGGCATTCTCCAAACCCCGCCCCCAAAAACTCATCAGCCAACCAGATGTCAGCAAACCTGATTTGCTAAAACAACAGTTTTACAGATTTCTCACAACACCTATTTTAGTGAAAAAACACTTTAAACACCAGGTTTAAAATCAAACTCATCGGCCGGGTTTTTAGCATGGTCGATATTCATCGTTGAGTGATTTCCGATCATAACGTTCTGCGCGTTCTCGATGTGGATGCACGACGGTTGCTGCTGCTGCAACGCGCCATGTTGCGAATGCATCGGCCCATGTGCCGGAGGTGGATGCATTGGTGCAGATGCACCACAAAACATGTTATTTTGCTGAATTTCGCTTTCTAGTCTCAGCCGCGCTAATTTTTCCTGCTCTCGTCGTAGGTCCGCTTTTATGGCGTTCTCCTCTTGTAGTCTCTTCTGTTCCTCGACTAGTTTCTTACGATGCTGTTTGGTCATCCAAATCGTCTTTTGGCTTGCCACTTTTTCCCGTGCGATGGCCTTTTGGGCGTTGCGTTCGAACATTCTGCTGCTTTCATCGAGAGGAACCTTCGTCTGAAGCACCAATGGAAAACTTTTGCGCGACAAACAGTTCTTGCGAGGTAGCAGCGGAATTACGGAGTTCATTTTGTGGTGGTTTTCCAGCGAATTCACGATCGCCGAATCGGCGCTGGTCGCGCTGAGGTTGGAGTTGAAGTTCTGGGTGAGCAGCAGCAGCGTGAATGCCGAATTCTCGATGGCGTCCTCCATACATCGCAACGTCGACTTTCCAGGTTGCTCGAATTCATCGGAAAATGTCGCGCCGACTCCACGGATGATACTCTCAAGTTTGTCCCTGAGTCTTTGCGCTTCGTCCGCGTCTTCGGCTTCGTGTAGGATCACAAAATCGTAAAAAGTTTCTTCGACGTCGCTTTGGCTCGGTTCTGGAGAGCTAACACTGCCAGGTTGAGTTGTCGGTTTGTGATCTGTAGCGTTTAGTGGCTGAGCTTGAAGTTTGTCGCCATCGTTTGGGGTGGACGAAAAATCAAGATTCGCGTTTTTGGATGTCACAAGTTGGGAGCTTCCGTTGTGGTCTAGACACTGCTTTGACTTTGTCGCGCCATTGATGTCCGCTGTCGGTAGCTGGCTCTTTGCACAAATATTAGCTGATTTATTAAGACGATGTCGTAGTTGGTCTTGACTGGTTGTAGTCTCGCTATCTGTTGGTGTTCGTAGACTCATCGGCTTTGATTGTTCCATATTGGATTCTGTAGCGGTTGCCAAGCTAATTTCGAGACTATAGCGCGAACTTGATTGCTGAGATGATGGAGGGCTTTCGTTTCCCTCTAGCGACGTCAAATTGTACGTTTCAGTAGGACGTTCGGTGTTGGATTCATTGATAATGTCAGGACCGCAGACTTGCTTTACTTCCTCCTCGATGTCTAAAGATGGCAAACCAGCCATTCTGCTCGACGCAAGAGCCTCGCGGTATGCTTGATCTCGTAGCAATTTGTCGCACAATCTCTCCTGCACCAAAACGGCGAAAACTCTGGCGATATCCAATAACGTATTGACATCTGTTGACTTAAAACCGCCAATGTGGCTACTGTTGACACGTTCTCCGTGCATTTTGACCATTTCGGCCAAGTATTTTCCAACGCTGCTGTCGCTGTTAGCCGTTAGCTTAGCGTGCGCCTCTCCAATCCTCTTCAGGAGAATCAAGCACATGGCATTCACCAATTCCTCCTCCCGCCTGCGGTCCATTTTTAATGTCAGGCTGACCCATCGTTCCTGCCCAGCCTGGGAAAGGATCTCAAATGCCTTGGCAAGATTCGCAAATCCTTGATCCATAAGCTCTACTCCACCGTCTGCCATTGTTTACGCAAGTACGGATGATCATACGTGAATATGTGCTCTCATATGACATGTTCAAGCCATTCCATTCAATCTGAAGTCACTTAGATGCGCTTGAGCTTCTGAATGCTGAAAGAAAAAGTGAAAGTTATGAGACGATTACAATATTTCCCCAGCTAACAAAAATATGAAGACTTCATTTGCAAAAACAGATAACTCTTTTATTTACTTTTATTTTCCTTTTACGCCCCGAAGAAGATTTCACAGGTTCATCAAGTTCGTTGAAATTATCCATCCTCGTTTTAGTTAAAACTCCTTTAGACGGAACTCCTCGCGCGTCTTTACGAAGTGGCTAGCAACCTTGTCACCTGACCTGAATACTGCGTGCCGATTCGCTAAACTTATTTTAGACTTATCTGGGCTGCGTTCAGCCCTGACAAAAACGGTGCAAAACGTTTTTTAAACTGAAACGGTGGTGCGTTGAACACACTGTTCTTATGACGCAAGAGTTGCAGCTATGGCAGCTGAGAAGGCCATTCTTTGTGTTCTTTTTGAAGAATTTTCAGAGCCTGATGAAATCGGTATAAATACGTGTTTAATACTACAAAATACGCTGGATGTTACAGTCACTGCCCTTGCCCTCCAGAGTAAAAGAGCACATCCCAAACGAGTGAAGGGGTTTGTGGAAACTGTGATTCCTAATTATTGTGATCCAACATTTGCCTCGCATTTCAGAATGAAAAGACGAAATATTTCAGGTGAAGGATAATCCACTTCTTACCTCCGAGACTGTGTTATGATCTATATGACCTTATTGTTTATATACATGCTGCTGCTGATTGGGCTGACATGTTTGACACACCCACCAAACAAGAGAAAACGCATCTCAAACACCGTTGCACACCGTTTCCGGGAAACATGTCGTTCAACCCGGAAACCGTAGCAAATCGTGGCGCACCGGTTTCAGCTTGAACTTGCCCCCGGTTGTGTTCACAAACAAGGGTGCTTGTCAGTTTCTACGGTAAAACGTGAACTTGCGATGCCTAGACAATGGACAAAATGTGTTTAGAGTTCAGAACGAGCTATATGTGGAGAATAACGCACGCCAGTCAGTTCATTTTTTTTTAAAAACATGGCGTTTATCGTTTTTTGCACATGAACTCTTCGTATGTTCTAATGCTAACGTTCCCATTAAGTTATTAATACGTTATTTCTGAATGTTCTCTGAACTTTCGAAACGTCCAGTTTTGCGTCCCTGGTGATACAAACGAGAAACATTACCTATTATCATCTTGCAAACATTACGGAAACGTTACTATTGGATGTTCTCTAAACGTTCAAAATATAAAAAAATGTTAAATGCTTAAAAAAAAAAAATTCCTGGTTATGTGAACTGGGAACAGTTTTATCACTTTGTAAAAAAAAAATGGGAATGTTACTTTCATGCACGTTCAAAACGTCCTTTTTAACAAATGTTTTAAAAGCGTTTTACGCAAACGTTAAGGGAACGTTCCGTTTTGGAATTTTGCGAACATTACGGAAACGTTACGTTTGAACGCTCTTTGAAGCAAGTAGCAACATTTAAAAATATCTGTTTCAGAAAACATTCTGTTTTGTTTTTGCGCGCAGGCTTTGAGAACATTATGAGCAGAACTTTCTATATTAGCACTTCTGTTCGAGAGAACCTTACAGCCTACGTTCTTCAAACCTGAGCTGGGTGCGTTGGCTCGATCATAAATGGTGTATGAATAATAAAATGGAATATTATTGATGTGTTTAATGACTCATCGACTTTTTTTTTTTCTTCAAAGAGTGAAGTCTGAAATGACTGCCAGACGTGACTTTGACCCAATAATGTATAAATACATCCTACATAATTCATATGCATTTTATAAACATGACAAAGAAGCACAAAAAACGTGTGTCTTACCTTTGTTATAGTTCTGCATTCATCCAGAAGCAGGAACTGGGACACAGAACCAGACTTTGAGACCTTCACAGAATAAACGGCGCATAAATGGACGGACTGTCAGACATAAAGCCGCAGTTTGCGGTTGTTTTGCATCTAAAGCATGAAGTGACACCTAAATGTGCCCAAGACTGAATGTTTGTCTTTTTGCTTTCTCTTGTAATGCGGAAGAAGTTCAGCTCTGTGGACTTCTGTAGGAGTTAAGGTGACCAGAAGATGGCAGTAAAAGTGGAATTCTTTTTATTTATTATTATGATTTTTAATCACTTTACTAAACCTTCAAATAACAGTCAGACAAGCATGCATTATCATCATTGCAAATTACAAACAAATTATAATCCAAGAAGTTTAGAGAGTTTTAAGGCACTCCTCGATTTATTGATTGAAACACAATTCTAAAATAATTTTTTAATTCCTCAAAACAAGGAGAAACTTAAACAAATCTACATTTATGTATATAAAACTTGGCTACAATCAACATATTATTGCATAGAAATTAAATCTCTTTGTTTTGCATAAAGACACCAAATTTAATGTGATTAAGGTTTCAAACCAATAGTAAGTCTTTCCTTTTAATATAAATATGACTCATTGTGTTTTTTATTTAAATAATTTTATACTGTTTATGCTCTGGCAATTACTTCATATTTTGCTAAGTAATTAATAAATTAACAATAGAAAATTTACCGTGACTTTTTCACGTGACGTGTGATTTTAATATCCATATTTGAAACGTAGTTTTTTTTAATTATTATTAAAAATAGTTAACATTAAGATTCAACGTTAAGAGCAACGTTTATATCATTAATTAAATAAATAAATTCATCGTTTACGTATTAACCACTTGACGTGCAATATGCACTGAAATATTTTATCTTGCTTAAAGTTAGTAAACACGTGCTAATTATATATTAATTAAAAATAAGAGATGCTTTTATTATGTAATACACCGCCAACTTTCGCGAGATTACAGCAGAGCCGAGCATGTGCGACAACGAGAGCAGGGTTTCGCGCGCTGAGTAAGTGACGCGCGGCTCGACCAATCAGCGAGCGGCTTGGAACTCCGCTCCGCCAATCAGCGGCCTGCCTTGCCTGCGGTGGGCGGGGAAACATGTTGTTGAACACTTTTATTGATTCGAGCCTCAATTTCATTGCGTTTCTTTGCGGGGTTGAACTGTAACAAAAGTGCAACGTTTTCACACTTTTAGCGCGTTTATTGAATTAAAATCACGTCTTCTATTCCCAAGAGGAAGATTACAGGTAAAGACCCGCTTTTAAAACCAGTTTCGGTTTTTATTTAAAGGTATTGTCTGTGAAACCGTGCGGACGCGCCTTATTTTACTCTAAATATTAATAAACTCGCATGTTTAATGTGTGCATGTTCATATTTATGTAATATTTAGCGCTTTTCGGTCTTTGACTTTCTGTCTTTGTCTTTGAATTTATTTTATATTGGCCAAAAACCCCGAAGTTAAGTCTAATTGTGAGGTTAATGCGATTAAATTAGTTATTAATGTCTTTTAATTCTGAAATAAACACGCGAATTTGTGCACAACAGTTCAAAACATGACCATAACCTACAAGAAAGTGTTTGGGAAGGTGTAACTTGAGGAATGTAGGAATTCTGGATGGGTTTGTTCTACATAAACTCATTATATGTAATTTAAATGATAAATGTTTTGTAATTCCACTCATTTTCAATTGGTCCTAGTTTATATTTGTCATTTAAGAGTCAAGACCACCCACATCATGACCAGCACACAACCCCTTCATTAAATTCCCGTTTGAACTGACTGATTTCTACAAGTACACCTCAGGTAGACTCGTATCTGAAGTTCAAGTCTCATTCCAGCTTCCTGTTGTTGGTTTAAAGTCGACAACATAAAGACGGATGTTGTTTCACCCACTGCAGTGCCATTGAGTGACGTTAGGGGGCGTGTCCGTCTATTTCCGCCAATAACAGGCGTGGTTTGGAGAGCTGAGATGTCAACAAGGTTTTTTTTTTAACGCTGTTATACACTACTTCGCCTGTAAATCTCAGGCCAATTTGAAATTGAATCTTGACATGTAGCATGGTGATACCATGGTTTGTACCATTGGTAATGTCATGTTTTTTGGGCACATACCTTGATAATACCATGTTTTTTGGGCACATACCATGGTAAAACCATGTCTTTTTTGGCCGTGTGCCATGGTAAAGCTAAGTATTTTGGGCATGCGCCATGGTAAAGCTAAGTATTTTGGGCATGCGCCATGGTAAAGCTAAGTATTTTGGGCATGCGCCATGGAAAAGCAATGTTTTTTGGGCACGCGCCATGGTAATACCATGTTTTTTGGGCACATACCTTGATAATACCATGTTTTTTTTGGGCATGTGCCATGGTAAAGCTAAGTATTTTGGGCATGTGCCATGGAAAAGCAATGTTTTTGGGCACATACCTTGGTAATACCATGTTTTTTGGGCGCGTGCCATGGTAATACCATGTTTTTTGGGCACGTGCCATGCTAAAGCCATGTTTTTGGGCACGCGCCATGCTAATACCATGTTTTTGGGCACGTGCCATGCTAATACCATGTTTTTTGGCATGCACTTTGGTAATACCATGTGTTTTGGGCATATACCATAGTAAAGCTGTGTTTTTTGGGCACGTACCATGGTAAAACTGAATTTTTTTAGGCATATACCTTGGTAAAGCCATGCTTTACATTAGTGTTCTTTGGCGTATGTTTGTAATATCGTTGTATATAAATATTGTAATCATTTAGTCTCATGATGTACATACTCCACGTTCGGACATTCAACGCGCCATGCTAATACCATGTTTTTGGGCACGCGCCATGCTAATACCATGTTTTTTGGCATGCACTTTGGTAATACCATGTGTTTTGGGCATATACCATAGTAAAGCTGTGTTTTTTGGGCACGTACCATGGTAAAACCGAATTTTTTTAGGCATATACCTTGGTAAAGCCATGCTTTACATTAGTGTTCTTTGGCGTATGTTTGTAATACCGTTGTATATAAATATTGTAATCATTTAGTCTCATGATGTACATACTCCACGTTCGGACATTCATGGAAAATATTGGTCAAATGGTGTTGAAATGCTTAGAAATTAAAGTACCTTAGGTTTTACCATTTGCTAGCATCACTGTATCATGCTAATGCATGATTTTTTTTTGTAATGGTATCTACATAAAGTTGTAAAGAAACAGATTGCTTTTAAAGCAGCTTCTCAGAGTATCAACCCTAAAAGCTCCGGAGGAGATGAATGAGGAAAAAGCTGCCGTGTCGCTCACGTCACTGTGAAATGAACACCTTTTTCCTGCTCTTTGAATGTCTTGGCTCGAAGCCATTGTCTGAATTATAAAAAGCAAGGCGGGAAACAATCTCACTCGCTGACGTCGCTCGTTGCAGGTTTGCCGCCATGTGGATCCAGGTGCGCACTATGGATGGCAAGGAGACCCATCGGGTCGACTCCTTGTCCAAGCTCACCAAGGTGGACGAGCTGCGCGTGAAGATCGCAGAGCTCTTCAACATCGAACCCCAGAGGCAGCGACTCTTTTACAGGGGCAAACAGGTGACGTGAGGCATTCATAAGCTGTTTTACTTCTCTAATGTGGGCAGGGATTGGGTTTATCTGGCTTAAAGGGTTAGTTCACCCCAAAATATAAATTCTGTCATTAATTACTCGCCCTCATGTCGTTCCAAACCCGTAAGACCTTCGTTCATCTTCAGAACACAAATTAAGATATTTTTGATAAATGTGAGCGCTCTCAGACTAGGCCTGTCGCAATAATCAATATATCAACTTATCGCGCAATATATGTACTTGACCTCAATAATTTTTGGTGACACAATATATCGCCCATTATATTTACTTAAAAATGTATGTCACCATGTTTTGTGCATTTCACTTGCGCCTGTGTCTTTTGCAGCTTCTCGTACATAACGTGGTGTAGAGGTGCTAGTTTCATCTGCAGATATGGCCTTGTTTAGGGATCTGTGTCTTTGTGCATACGGACATCTGACTGCTAAGTAGTGATTGTGTTTCTCAGCAATAGTGTGCGCCCTTCATTTACAGAGAAAAGAAGGTCAGGGAAAAAGCTGTAGATGGGAAGTCTCCAAAGAGAAAAGTCTTTGTACATTTCTTTTCTTTTTTTCTACTTGTTACTTTACACTTTTTTGTTAGAAAATGTTTATTTACTATTTATTCAGGTTTTTTAAGGTATCTAATATTTTGATACTTAATTTCCATGATCTAAATATTCTTAAAAATTAAAAGTTCTTTGTCATTTGGAAGCGTGTAGACCTTCTTGCATTATTATGCTGTTACATTATGAATATATATTCAGTGGCATAAAATGGTCTTTTAAATGACAATAATATCACTTATCGCAATTATTTCTGGGGCAATATATCGCACAACAAAAAGCTGTTATCATGACAGGCCTATCTCAGACCCTCCATAGACAGCAACACAACTGAAACGTTCCCAGATCCAGAAACGTAGTAAGAACAAGGAAAAAAAAAAAAGTCAGTGTGACATCAGTTGCTCAACTTCAGTTTTGCGAAGCTACGAGAATACCTTTTTGAGCCCAAAGAAAACACAAATAAATTATTTAACAATTCTTCTCCCCTGAGCTACGTCTTCCACCATTTTGGACAGTCCCCCAGAGCGTAATCAGCGTTGTTTATGCTTGCGTATGCGTTGTGATACTCTATAAAATGGCGAAAGACGTAACTCGGGGGAATTGAGAGAATTTTTATTTTTGTTTTCTTTGCGCTCAAAAAGTATTCTCGTAGCTTCGCAAAACTGAAGTTGAGCCACTGATGTCACACGGACTGTTTTACCGATGTCCTTACCATGTTTCTGGACCTGGGAACGTTTCAGTTGCCTTGCTGTCTATGCAGGGTCTGAGAGCTCTCACATTTCATCAGAAATATCTTAATTTGTGTTCCGAAGATGAACGAAGGTCTTACGGGTTTGGAACGACATGAGGGTGAGTAATTAATGACAGAATTTTAATTTTGAGGTGATAAAAAATGAACCATTATTTTGTGTTTTGTTGTTATAAAGTTGTCTTTGGCCTTGATTAGATGGAAGATGGTCACACGCTCTTCGATTATAACGTCGGGTTAAACGACATCGTGCAGCTTCTGGTGCGTCAGGCGACGCTGCCGAAGGACAAAGAGGCCGAGCTGTCCGACTCAGACTCCGGCTGCGGATCGGCCCAGAGCGAGTCGGATAAGAGCTCCACGCACGGCGAGAGCGACGGCCAGAGCGCCGGGACCTCGGGCCAGACCGACACGCTGGACCTCATCGACCCTGGCTTTGGCTTTTACAAGGTGACAAAACCATTGATTTATTAGAAACCGTGTCACGTCCGATAGACAAATTGAGTTAAAAATTGTCGATTTCACTATAAACATCTCGTTGGCCTCAAGTGATTTCAATTATATAATAAACAAGTTCATTTCAATTAGCTTTTCTCTATTGGTACATTTGTGTAAATTGGTTAAGCATTTGTAAAACCTTGTTTTTTTTTGTTGTTGCAAGAACTAATGTTTGTAAAATCACTTTGTACATAAGTTGTCACGTTAATTGCACATTAAACTATTCTTGCGCAAATTGTTGCATTCAGTGAGCATATTATAAATTGATTCCACTATAAACATCTTGTTCGTCTCTTGTATTTCTAAATGATCTACAAACGTAATGGTGTAATGAACAAACTTTTTTTTTGTAATAGTGAATGTTTTGTTTGTAATCTAAATATATTAGATATTTATACGTATATCAACAAAGCGTAACAAACACTTTGTAAAATGAATAAATCATTTTAATATTGTGGTTTTTACAGTTAAGTTTTGTTTGTTATATTTACAAGTATACAGTGCATTTAAGAGACGCTTTTATCCAAAGTGATTTACAAAAAAGAAACGAAAGCAATTTTTCTGTATTTAAATATTTTAAAGATATTTAAATTGTGTGTTTTGTTACACTAGGCTCTAAAATAATTTCTATATTGTCATCGTAAAGCGTTTGTAAAACCATTCTAATGTATCCAAACTAATGTTTAATGTTTGTGAAGTCACTTTTTACACAGTTGTTTCGTTCACTTAACAAAAAAAGCAAATGCGACAACTTACATAATGACTTAATTGCTCAAACTTAATTTTTTTTGCAGATTGTTGCATTCGATTTGCATCATATCGATTCCACTACAAACGTCTTGCTGGCTTTTTTTCCTATTAGTTAGTAAATGTAATTTGTAAACTTTTTTTCCAGATAAATGAGTTTGTGGACGCTCGAGACTTAAACATGGGTGCCTGGTTCGAGGCGCAGATCATTAATGTGGCAAAAACAACAAAGTGTTCGGATGAAGACGGAGGCACTGATGGGGAAGAGGAGATCATTTACCACGTCAAATACGAAGAGTGAGTCTAAATGTTTAGTTACTGTACGTATCACGCTGATCCTGATTGTGAACCTTCTGCTCCGATGCAAAAGAATCATATTTGACCTCAGTTGTGAGTGCGAGTTTACTGTCTAAATTAATGCTGGGTGGTATGACCAAAAATGTATATCACGGTATTTTTCTAAATTATACCGGTTTCACGGTACATGACGGTATTTTTTTTTTTTAATGCTTGACCGGGTGTTAACCATATCTTCTACTGATTGAGAGGAAATACTGCAGTATATTGACTTATAATGCTCTATTTTACTGTCATGATGAGTGAATATTGTCAAAAAATACCACACTAAATACTGACTAAACACGACCCCTTTTAATACATGTTAACCAGGAGTCACTCTCATTTATAATCACGGCATCGTCTGATAAACTCAACATGCATCTACACTAAAGAGCGGCTATGCGGTGGTTTTGGCTAGATTACTCTTTTGTCTCGTGCAGCGCACTGCCTGCATCTGAGTAACAAACTAAAAACAACAACACAAAAAAGTGCATGTGATATTAACAGACGAACTACGCTCATATTTCTAATTCCAAACCATCAGTAAGCGGCAGGTGCTAGGAAACACTGTTTTGTACTAATTTATTGAGGAGTCGGCTGCGGTGCTTCTCTGCCGCTCACTGCACAGAACAGACACCGAA
>NW_015505549.1:699681-730951 GCF_001515645.1 Sinocyclocheilus grahami
CGCGGGAGCTGATGGCAGCGGGCGCTGGATATTTGTGGAGGTCAGTGTGGATATTGTGGATGAGTTCTTCTGTGTCATCACGTTCTATTAGTTCTACAGCTTCAGTTTCTGAGCTTTCACGCTTATTAACACATACAGCTGTGCCCTCACCACAGTGCAGCAGCGAAAAGGGACCCCTTTCAAACAGTGTTGCGTTCCGAACGTTGTTTAAGCGACATACACCGGTATTGCGGTATTTAAAACATTCATATCATAACAAAAATTCCTTTTAGTGAGCCGATTCTTTTAAAGAATGGTTCAAAGATGAGTTATTGGTTTGAACGTATGTAATTTACATCAGCATTGAGAAGATCTCTTTCTGTAAGCAAAATGGACTTTATAACTGAACTATGCCCAAATGAATCTGAATCAAAAATCTTGAATCAATGAGTCATGAAAAATTAAGATTTTGAATCGGTCGAAGTTAACAGTTGATTCACTTTCTGAATCTCAAGTCATATTCGGTCAGATGTTTTTATGGCCTAATTGTAAGGTTGAATTGACTTGGAGGAGAATCTTTGGGAGTAAAGCTTTTAAGGTTACTAACAACAAACATACTTGACTTTGTCTTTTCCAAACTCGCTGAAATGATCTACAAAATATAGGGTTTTTTCCCTCCAAATTTGAACAGATTTTATCATGTTGAACACCTGGATTCATTGAGCGCTTCATGCACCAGTTAACGTCTCCAAGTTTCAGTCTTTCCTTTCATCTGCATCTTAAACCGTTCTTCAAAGACGGTTTGTTTAAACGTCCCATGCCAGTAAATGCTAATCGCGCATGCGTTTTCTCTGTGCAGTTACCCTGAGAACGGCATGGTGCAGCTGCGCGGGAAAGACGTCCGTCCGCGGGCGCGCACCGTCTACCAGTGGCACCAGCTGGAGCAGGGCATGATCGTGATGGTGAACTACAACCCCGACGAGCCCAAGGAGCGCGGCTACTGGTACGACGCCGAGATCCAGAGGAAGAGGGAGACGCGCACCCAGCGCGAGGTTTACGGCAAGATCCTGCTCGGGTAGGGCGACGTTTAGTCTTTAACCCTAAAACTGGCAACGTATCCTGTGGGATACAAACATTTGAGAGGCAGGGAAAGTGTAGGTCTCATTTCTTGGTTTCATTTTGAAAGGTTGTTTGTTGTGAATATTTAGACACATTGACTTTGTTCATACATTCTTTGTTTAGCTCACGGGCAGCATTTAAAACTGCATGGCCGCCTGTAGTGGGAAATCTACTCACCCTCCTAAAAAAGTTGCTCTAGTTCACATATTTACACACGTTGAAGGGGACTTGCCTGTTTAAAAAGCTGTTCAGCATTAGCTTATTAGGTTTACATTGAAAGTTTATGAATTAAATGCTTACATTTTTTGTAATCTGTCTCTAAATGTTTGTATCTCAGAGGATACGTCGCCCTTTTAGGGGTATAAATCAAGATATAAAAACATATATATATGTATATGTGTGTGTATGTACTCATGTACTCTGTGATTTTGTGGCTTGTGTTTTAGAAAATCAAATCTTTTTGTAATCTTGACAAAACACATCGTTGGAAAGGTCTGACAGTCAAGGTTCCATATTTGGTGACTGTTTTGTAATAGAAGTGATATTGTGACAGAAAATTATTGATTTGTGACCGAAAACCGCATCAAAAAATTCAATAGAGTTTGGGTGTCACCCAGTGGTTATTTTTGGTATAGTGCCCAAACAAAATCTCACAGGAACCACAATTTTGGTGATACCAACTTCAAATTTGGAACATAACTTGGTTAGACATATGGCTTAGATTTTATAGCATTTGAAGTGCAGCATTTTATAAAGTGTTTATTTTATATACAATATTTATATACAAACTCAAACATCTATAACTTTTTTTTTTATACTTTTTTTGAAGTGCGTTCACTTCAGCAATAATCTGCTATGTTTCTTCTTTAAAAAGAGACCAACCGTATTCCAAATTGTTCAGGAATTACAACCACGTTGTAACAAGCATTGATAAACAAGTGGTCTGTTTTCAGTGAATTTATACCCCAACCTGGCAACGTATCCAGTGTGGGATACAAACATTAAAATAAAAATGATAAGTCATGTTTTGAAAAAAAATGATCAAGTTGTATAATTTGGAAAATAGCAATAAATAAGTTTTCTGATGTCTCTTTATAGTCTTGCCATTTTTAGGGTTAAAAGGGGATAGTTCACCTAAATTTTTTTTTTTTAATCTCTAATTTACTCATCCTCCACTTGTTCCAAATGAGCTTCTTTATTCTGTTGAACACAAAAGAAAATATTTTGAGACTTTATATGGTAACCAAACGGTTAACGGTAGTCATTGACTTCCATAGTATGGAAAAAATACTACGGAAGTCAAAAGCTACCATCAACTCTTTGGTTTCCAAGATTCTTTGAAATAGCATATTTTGCACTTCCTTAAGCCTAGCTTGTGCAAGAACAAATGCGTGAAGTGTGGTTTGACCAACATTTTACTTATGTAGTCGTGTTCAGTTAGCAGAACGTATTTGCATTAATTGCTCATTAAGGAAATTGTCTTGTTCGATGAGGAAATGTAATTAAAAATGGTCTGTTCCACTATAAATGTCTTGCTGACCATTTTCTTTTATTGGTCTAATATGAGTTTATCATATTTCAATTATTTACAGACTTAATGATTTTAAATGCGTAGTTAATTATGACGTTTTACTATGCAATTAAAATGCATGTTTCAAGAGATATAAAACAAGTATATAGTGTGGTTAAGGCTTTAAAATTATTTGTAAATTATCAAATGTTTAAATCTCTTGTAAAGTGTAAACGCGAAAAGGAATGTTTATCAAACCACTTTTTACATAAGGCGTCGCTTTCAGTTAGCAGAACAAATTTGCATTAATTTCTCATGAAAATTGCCTTGCTTTCATTTCTTTCTGTTGATTTGCCATATCTGTGCAGGTTTAGTGCAAATACTGAACTCATGACATTATCGAGAACATTGCAAACACCAAACAAAACACACCTACAGAGTTTAGTTCTGTTGAACTTAATGATTTTAATTGTATAATGAACAGTTTAATTATAATATTAATTGTAGCTATATATACCTAAAATAAATACTTTAAGTTTTACTATGCAATTAAAATGCATGTTTCAAGAGATTTAAAACAAGTATATAGTGTGGTTAAGGCTTTAAAATTACTTGTAAATTATCAAATGTTTAAATCTCATGACATTATCGAGAACATTGCAAACACCAAACAAAACACACCTACAGAGTTTAGTTCTGTTGAACTTAATGATTTTAATTGTATAATGAACAAAGTTTAATTATAATATTAATTGTAGCTATATATACCTAAAATAAATATTGTAATTATAACAAACATTTTATTATACAATTATAATCACATTTAAAAATATTTAAAACAGTTTGTTACAGGACTATAAATTCATTGGTAAACCTCTCAAAGTGTTCATAAAAAAGGTTCTTATGCAGGAACATGTAAAATGTCGAACTATTTTTTTACGCAACATGTTGCATTCAGTTAGCAGAACGAGTTTTGCGTTAAATGCTCATTAAATCCTATTAAAATGGTGTCTATTCCATTATAGACGTCTTGATGGCCTTTTTCTTTCTGTTGACTCACCACCATCCCTGAGGACGAGGACTGGTATACGAGTTTATCTAATAGTTCTGTCCAAAGCAGCGACAAATCAACTCAAACTCAACCTTCTGGTGACGTCAAAAAATTCTTAAGTATTTGAATTGTATAATGAAGAAAGTTTGATAACAATTTCCATACAAATTTGTTTATACAAGATTTAAATATGTTAAAGATATTTAAAACAATTACGTAGCTTAGTGTATAGTTATGGGGAAGTCGTAACCCAAAGGTTGGGGGTTTGAGTCTCGTACCGGCAGGGCTGTGCGACATGGACAAAAAAAATCTATTGCGATTTTCTTTGACGCACACAGACATGCTTTACAGTCATTAATGCATTCAGTGTGAATTTGAAACATATTTCCAAAAGAAAACCAATTAGAGCGTTATCAAAAAGCTGTAACATGTCTCTAGAACAGATATAAGGCAAAATAATCACCAAGTAAAGGTGTAACAAAATGTCTCTAGAATAGACATGGCAGAAAGAAAAAAAAAACCCCCGTGTCCAGGGATTTTATTTTTTTTGCCATGCATTGGTCATAGAGGTCTTTGTGGCGTTGCCTCAGATGTTGAACTAGATTTGTTGCGCCAAGTTCACACGTACTCCATGTGCAGTGCGTTTACAGTATGTGTATGCGGTGCAGAAGCAGCACGGACTCATTTTGCTTTCGCACAGGACGCGTTTGCAGTCCGCTCCTGATCCGTGGCTGTTTACCACAAACACAACATTTATCCATTATTTTGATTTCAAATCCAAACATTGTTTCTGAAAATGCTTTTTCAGCATTGTGATTCTCTTTTATCACAGTACAGTAATACAATCTTTCATAGACATATTCATGTTTAAACTCAATAAATATAACTTTGTTTTCCTACCTCCACGAGTGCCATCTATTATTGCCTTGTTTATCTAAAAGTGCACTTTTCCTTGTTTTAAATCTAGCCAAAAAGCCATGTGTTGACTGAAACGGTAGACTTTAATTATATGCATTTATTATTAATTACAAAATTTCAGTGTCAATCCATGTTAATTTTTACCGCGAATAATGCGCTGTCACTTTAATTCAGCGCGTGCAGCACAGCAGAAATGGACTCCGTGCGGAAACGATCGCAGCATGACTGCTGCAGACGCACTGCTCCTGGAGCGCACTGCCGGAGCGCAATCGCGTGCCGTGTGAACGCTCTGATCCGTTAACATGGGCATGGAAAATATACGCACCACAGCCGGAGTGTGTGAAACTGGCGTTACATTACGTTTGTATGCCCGCCCGGTCTGTTCTGATCTCGTGCTGCATTCTGATTGGTTCGGATTGCATACTGCGGGAGGTCGGGGGCACGGAAAATCGTGCTATAAAGCGATTTAGAAATCGCACAAGCTCGAATCAGATAATGATAATAAATAACATCCCTAATTTGAACCAACAACCTTCTGGTGACGTCAAAAAAATTGTTCGATTTAACTGTTTTCGTGCTCAAAATTTGTCTCTTAAATTTAGCTACAAACTTTAAATTGTATAATGAAGAGAAAGTTCACTGTAGTCCACTTTGATCATAAAGTTTTGTGTATGCAATGTTTACAAATAAAGATCTCAATTACATAGATTTGTTACACGTGGCTCTAAAATGGAATAAATGGAATGTACAAAGTGTTTGTAAAACATTCTCGCAGCAAGGACTAGTAATCAAGTTCTGCATCACTAATTACTCCTCATTTATCTAATATGTTCATTCAAAGCAACAATAAATACTCTTAAGGGATTTGAAACAACAACCTTGTCAACATCCAGCTTGTTAGATTTAGCTGTGGTTTCATGCTTAAAGTTTGTCTACAAACGTAAATATTTTAATTGTATAATGAAGAAAAAATTCATTAGTTAACTAACTCTTATCATACAGTTGTTTATACAATATTTAAATATATTAAAGATATTTAAAATAATTACATAGATCTGTTAAACTAAATTCTAAAATAATTAGCAAATTGTTAAATTTGTGTAAATTGCTGTGTTCATAAAACCATTCTTGCGACAAGGACTGGTAAACGATTTCTCTGTAACCAATTAATTACTCATTTATCTAATACATTCTTCGAAAGCAACAAAAAAATCGACTCTTGAGGGATTTGAACCAAAAACGACATAGATCTGTTAAACTAAATTCTAAAATAATTAGCAAATTGTTAAATTTGTGTAAATTGCTCAGTGTTCATAAAACCATTCTTGCGACAAGGACTGGTAAACGATTTCTCTGTAACCAATTAATTACTCATTTATCTAATACATTCTTCGAAAGCAACAAAAAAATCGACTCTTGAGGGATTTGAACCAAAAACCTTCTGCCAAAATCAAAACGCTTGTTAGTTTTAGCTCTATTTTCATGTTCGCAAGGTTTGTCTCAAATTTATCTTCAAACTTAATTTAATTGTATAATGAAGAAAAAAGTTCATGGTTAACCTTTGCATACAATTTGGTTTATACAATATTTCAATATTAAAAGTATTTAAAACAATTACATAGTTTGGTGTAACGATCTCTGTCGTTTGTAAATCGATTAAATTTGTGTAAGTGTTCATAAAACCATTCTTGTGACGATTCCTCCACTAATTACTCGTCATTTATCTAATACTTTAATTCAAAGCTACAATAAATCGACTATTGAGGGATTTGAACCAACAACCTTCTGGCAAAATATGCAAAATGTTTGTAAAACTACATTATAATAAGTTTTTGCCTTCAGTTAGTGAAACAAATTTGCGTTAATTGCTCATGAAACCATTGCGCAAATTGTCGATGAGCAAAAAAAAAAAAAATTGAAACGTGTCGATTCCACTATAATTGTTTTTTTCCGCAGGTATTGTCCTGAATGCCGTAACGATGCCAGCGAGGTGGTTCTGGCTGGAGAGAAGCTGAAGGAAAGCAAGAAGAAGGCCAAGATGGCGTCGGCGAGCTCGTCCAGTCAGAGGGACTGGGGGAAGGTGTGTTTCAGACGGACGCATGCGCAAACAGAGGTGGGGTTGGTTCAGATGAAGTGTTTATGAGCCTGCTGTCTCGTTTGGCAGGGTATGGCGTGTGTCGGCCGCACTAAACAGTGCACCATCGTTCCCTCCAACCATCACGGCCCCGTTCCTGGAGTCCCAGTGGGAATGCTGTGGAAATTTAGAGTGCAGGTGGGCATCTCTGATCTGCTCGAGTTTGTCTCGTTTATGGTCACGAACCCTAGAAAGTGTTTTATTTAAAAAATTTGAATTTATTATTATTTTTTAAATATTTTTTTTATTTATAGTTTCCATTATTAGTTTAATAATTGAGTAAAAGTAGTAAAAAAATATATATATATATATATATATCATTTATTTTTAAAAAAAAATTTTGGGCCTTTTATAACTCATGGAAACTCTTAAAGTACTGGTTTTATTATTAAGAATAATTATAAAATTTAGATGGTATAATTATAGTTTCCATTATTAGTATTAGTTTTATTAAAAAAATTACATTAATTTATAGTTTCCAAAATTAGTTTAATAGTAAATAATACTAGATTTTTTTATAGGCCTTCTATAATCATAGAAACCCTAAAAAGTATTAGTTTTATTTATATTAAAAATTATATATTTTTTATAGTTTAATTACAGTTTCCATTATTAGTAGTATCAATATTAGTTTTATAAAATAAAAGTTTTAAAGTGTTTTTTTTTTTTTTATAAATTATAGTTTCCATTATTAGTTTAATAATGGAATAAAATTAGTAAATAATGCAAAATAAAACGTATCTTATCTAAATGACTTTTCTACTCTCTTAGAAATAAGTCATAGAAAGTCTTTTCTTATTTCTAAAGTTGTTTATGAAGATGTTTAAAACAATTACATAGTGTTTGCAACACATTTCTTTAAAATTGTATAATGACCAAGCTAATAATGTGTTTCGTAACCGTTTTATCATAAAATTAAGATTTTTATACTACATATTTAATATAAAAATAATTTAAACAATTGTTTTAAATGGACTTGTGTAATTTTTTCAATTGTTTATAATATTTAAATATATTTGCATATTTAAATTAATTAATTTATTGTTTTTCTTCAACACTGCACAAATAATTCATAAGTTAAAAGTATTTATAAAAGTCCAGTAATCAAGAAAAAAGTAAATTCGTCGGCCAGTGAAAGGAGTGCGAACCCTGTTTTTTCCTGATGGTCATGCATGTGGACACGTGCTGGAGATGAAGGTGATCTTGTTGTGTTTGTGACGCTCAGGTGAGTGAATCCGGCGTTCACAGGCCTCACGTCGCTGGGATTCACGGCAGAAGTAACGACGGCGCTTATTCACTGGTTCTTGCCGGAGGCTATGAAGACGATGTGGTACGTCTGCAGATACTCGCCCCAAACCATCCTTTGAGAAGTCTTTCCCTTCCTCTGTTAACCTGTGACTCTGTCTTTATCAGGACGATGGTAACGAGTTCACCTACACGGGCTCCGGGGGTCGCGACCTCTCAGGAAACAAGAGGACGGCCGAGCAGTCCTGCGATCAGAAGCTCACCAACATGAACAGGTCCGAGAAACAGCGCTGCACGTTCAAGACAAAGTCGTAAAACCTACGTGACACGATGATAAACCAGTATTCAGACAGAGATGTAATATAAAATATGGATTATTAATTGTAATACTGATAATTATTGTACACTGAACCATACAAAACAACACAATTAATTGAATTATAGCTTTAATATTGTATCAAAGTTCATTATTCAACATTTGTTATTAATATTTTTTTTGTTACAGTAATGTAAACTAAACCAAAGAAAACAAGGAAATATGAGTTATAATGTATTAAAAAAAAATAACACACTTGAACTGAATTATATCTTTTATAATTGTATAAAAACATTCACTTTTTTAAAAAATCATAATCTGTATGATTTAGTTATTTAACCAAATTAATTTTATTATATTTGAATGCTGTCAAACGATTAATCGCATCCAAAATAAAAGTTTTTGTTTACATAATATATGTGTGTGTTCTGTGTACATTTATAATGTGTGTGTGTGTATGTATATATGTATTGAATATATAAATGTAACATTTTTTCTTAAATATATACATGCATGTGTGTATTTATATATACATTATAAATATACACAGAACACACACATATATTATGTAAACAAACTTATTTTGGATGCGATTAATCATTTGACAGCATTAAAATATAATAAATTTAATTAGGTTAAATAACTAAATCACACTGATTATGATTAATCGTTTGACAGCACTATTATATTTATACTCTGAGCGATGCAAACTCAGGTTAGAAACATTTAAAAAGTCCTGGGAATAAGTTCTCATCCAAATGATGACAAATACGTTTTTAACACGTTTAATAAATAACATGTAGTTGGATCATAGCTTTTAAATCGTGTGAAATTATTAGTTTTTTTTTTAATAGTGCTTTATACAAAGCTGCTTCTCAGTAGTAATCTGGAAAATAAGTGTTAAAGATGTAATTAATGAATAGAATTTAATTAGGTTAAATAACTAAATCACACTGATTATGATTAATCGTTTGACAGCACTATTATATTTATACTCTGAGCAATGCAAACTCAGGTTAGAAACATTTAAAAAGTCCTGGGAATAAGTTCTCATCCAAATGATGACAAATACGTTTTTAACACGTTTAATAAATAACATGTAGTTGGATCATAGCTTTTAAATCGTGTGAAATTATTAGTGTTTTTTTTTAAATATAGTGCTTTATACAAAGCTGCTTCTCAGTAGTAATCTGGAAAATAAGTGTTAAAGATGTAATTAATGAATATTGCGTCAGGTTTTGCGTGAATTCTCCTGTTTTTAAGGCTTTATTGTTGCTGTGTTGTTTGTAGGGCTCTTGCGCTGAACTGCAACGCGGCGGTGAACGAGAAGGAAGGCGCCGAGGCCAAAGACTGGAAAGCTGGGAAACCCGTGAGAGTCGTGCGCAGCTCCAAAGGACGCAAACACAGCAAGTACAGTCCTGAAGACGGCAACCGATACGACGGCATTTACAAGGTGAGCGATTCCTGGTGTTTTGAGCATGATGTTTTTGCAGGGTTTCTGTGGGTATTAAACCGCTCTTAGGAGCGGTTGCATCAACAAGGATTAATTTAAGTAAGGTTTAGAGCTAATCAAAGATTTGTTGATCTGGGTTTTATGTTGTGTTGTGTTGCACCACTTAATTTTAAACACAGATGAACAAATCAGGGATTAGAACTCTAACCTGCGATTAAAACCTCCATCTACGATTAATTTTCTCCACCATGATGGATGCAATTAAACAGGAACAATGCTAATATTCCTAATTTTTCTTTGCTTACTACCAAACTCTTTCTGACATAAGTTGCTTGTCAAAAAAGGAAATAAACTTGTAAAATAAACTGCTATCGTTATTCAAACGGCTGATCAAGCAAGCAATGAATACATTTCTGGCAGTGCATACGGATTTCATAATCCTGGAAATATATTTATAGTATCAATTAATGGAGTATGTTTTATGACGGCGCCTCCCTGGCTGTTTGATCGCCGGCCAGCATCCACGCGTGGAGCGGGCGTGAGAAACGAGAGGCGTGGCCGCGATCATTGGCGCTCACTTCATCGTCACCGCTGCCATTAAATGCTATACAGTATATTTCTGTTTTCTTTGTCGTGTGCTGAGACGCACCGAGATGAGTGACGGATTCACATCCCGGACTCGAGTTTACTACGGGCTGCCAAGACCCTCACAATCTGCTGGCTCAATGCGCTTAAATCTTCCTTTTTATTTGTAATAAACACCTGAGACCTCACAACACACCCTCTATTGTTTTCTTTGTTTAATCAGCCACATAATTGTAACTGTAGGTGCACTTTATTTCATTTACACCTGTAAGTTTAAAATTAATCCCTAATTGAGATTTCAATCTGAGTTTAAAGTTATGGAGCAACATGATTAAAGTTAATCTATTTTAAATATAAATCCAGGATCAAGATGATGGTTTGAATGTAATCCTGCTTATTTTTAAACAAGGTTTAAACCTTGATTTAATCTAGATTAAAGCTTAATGCTTGTTGGTGCAACCCACCCTTAAAGTCTTAATTCACACTTCCACAGATTAAAGATGTCAAAAAGTCTTAAATCAGAGCAGGAAGTTTTACAATTGAGAAAGTCATGGCATTAAATTTTGCATTGCACTGCAAAAAATCAATATCGTCCTCCATATTTTTGTCTTGTATTCCAGTCCTAATATAAGTGAACAGTAGAAAGTTATTAGATTTCCTGTGAGCGCATGTGATGGACCTTGCAATTGAAGCGTACTGATACATTTGAATTATACTTTCTATATTTATTTTAGTTGTTTTTATTCAATTTAAAAAAAAAGTATTATACGCAATTTTTTTATATGCATTACATTTTTATAGTTATTTGTATTTAATTTTTTTAAATTTACATTTTTAATGATACTTTTAATGTAGTTTAGTTTTTATTTTAATTCTACATAGTTTTTTAAATTATACTTTCAGTAGAATTGTATTTGTTATATTATATATTTTCTAAAAGTTTAATTATACTCTCAATCATGCTTCATTTTAATTATGATTTAAATTTTATTTTATTCAAATTATACATATGTATTTTGGTTATTGTAATGCATTATGCTCATTTTAATTATACGTTTTATTTTGCGCTTTTTACTGATGTAATTATTTTAATTATATTACTAAAAAAACTTAAATATAAGAAAAATAAAATAATTCAAGAAATAAAAATGAATAAACTATGTAGACAAAAAAAACGAAAGAAACTGATAATTTTTTTTTTACTAAAATTAAAATTGATGATAAACAAATAAAAACTGATTCAAAACTTAAATAATCTATAATAGTGTCTCAGTGATACTAAAATAAGTTGGAAGTTTTTAACTTTGAGGTGTTGCTAATAACTCATTTGGACAACGTGATGCATTGTTTTCTGTAACTTATTCCTGATTTTCTTTAATTGGTCTTAAACGGGTCTTTAAAGTCTTAAATATACCTGCAGAGCCCCTTAATTAATCGCTGTTTATTAGGTGGTGAAGTACTGGCCGGAGAAGGGCAAGTCCGGCTTCCTCGTTTGGAGATACTTGCTGAAACGAAACGACGATGAACCGGCGCCGTGGACCCGCGAAGGAAAAGAGCGCATTAAGAAACTGGGGCTCACCATGCAGGTAAAGTCTGACAGATTTCACTCGCATTTCACCCAAAATAGTTATTTCTTCATTAAGGTTCGCCCGTTAATCCTCATTCCCCTGTGCTTCAGTATCCTGAAGGTTATCTGGAAGCCGTGGCTGCGAAAGAAAAGGAGAAAGAGAACAAAAACGACGAAGACGTTGATGAAACGCCCACTAAAGGCAAGAGGAAGAGGAAATCCCAGACTGGTAGGTGAAAACGTCTTGGTTTAATAAAGACCAAACCTGATGATCAGTCATAACATCCTCGCTTTTCTCAATCGTAGTGGACGAGAAGAGCTCTCCGGCCAAAAGCACGCCTAAGAAGATGAAAGTGGAGGCCTACAAACTGAGCAAAGAGCAGAAGGTCTTGATCAAGGACGACGAGCTCAACAAGAAGCTGTGGGACGAAGCCATGGAGTCTCTCAACCTCGGACCTGTACGTACAGACCAGCGTCTTTAATGCGTCTTGTAATTAAGGTGCTCTGAAGATATTGTCGGTTTAATGTGTTCGTGTCGCACTTGTAGCGCTTCATCAACAAAGTGGAGGAGGTTTTCTTGTGCATCTGCTGCCAAGAAGTCGTCTATCAGCCCATCACCACAGAATGCCAACACAACGTCTGCAGGGTAAGAGACCACAACCACAGACGCACACTCATGTTATACAGCAGCAACGGACTTTAGAGTGGACAATAGAAAGCTATTCAATTTTCCTGTGAATGCATGTGATGGACCTTGAAATTCAAAATTCTATATGTGACCCTGAAGCACAAAACCAGTCATAAGGGTCAATTTTTCGAAATTGAGATTTATACATCATCTGAAAGCTGAATAAATAAGCTTTCCAGTGATGCATGTAGAACAATATTTGGCCGAGTTGCAAATAGATTTACAACTATTTGAAAATCTGGAATCTGAGGGTGCAAAAAAATCTAAATATTGAGAAAATCATCTTTAAAGTTGTCCAAATGAAGTTCTTAGCAATGCATATTACTAATCAAAAATTAAGTTTTGATATATTTTCGGTAGGAAATTTACAAAATATCTTAATGGAACATGATCTTAATTTCCTAATGATTTTTGGCATAAAAGAAAAATGTATAATTTTGACCCATACAATGTTTTTTTGGCTATTGCTACAAATATCCCCCAGCGACTTAAGACTGGTGCAGGGTCACAGATAAATACATTTTTAATTAAACTTTTTATGTATTTTAGTTACCTTTTTATTTGGTTATTCATTTTAATTTAGGTTTTTACATGCATTCTTGTTTAATAATTAATTGTTTTTTTATTTTGTTTTAAATTAAATTTTACTTTATTTTAGTTCTTTATTTTAATCGTATTTTGTTGGTCATTTTAATTAAGCTTTAAGCAGGGTCACAGATAAATACATTTTTAATTAAACTTTTTATGTATTTTAGTTACCTTTTTATTTGGTTATTCATTTTAATTTAGGTTTTTACATGCATTCTTGTTTAATAATTTTAATTGTTTTTTTATTTTGTTTTAAATTAAATTTTACTTTATTTTAGTTCTTTATTTTAATCGTATTTTGTTGGTCATTTTAATTAAGCTTTAAAGTTGTATTTGTTATTTTTAATTATTGTTTCACAATTGAATATGTATTTTAGTTATTTTAATTAAGCTTTTTTATATTTTTTAATTATACTTCATCTTATTTATTTTTAATTTTGATTATACTTTTTTGTAATTATTCTTTAGTAAAATTATATTTGAGCTATGTATTATATATAATGTAATTATGCTCCATTTCAATTACTTTTTATTTATAGTATTTTAATAACTTAATTTTATGTATTTTATTTTAATTATACTTTATATTTTAGTTATACATAAATATATAATTATTTTAAAATAAGTTATTTTTTATACTCTTTTAATATGTATTCATTTTTATTTATCTTAATTATTCCTTTGTTTTAATGTACTATTTTATATTTTAATATTTTAATTATACTTTTCATACATGTTATTTATTTTTATCTGTTTATTCATTAATTATAATTTGATCACTCCCTCCCAGGCCTGGAAAAAAGTAATAGAAATTAATTTTTAATTCATGAAAATGCCATTTGAAACCATTTTTCCCCAAATTGTGCTGAGATGTAAAGTTTGTGTGTGTGTGTGTGTGTGTGTGTGTGTGATCTCTGAAATGTATAAAAACTGAAAATTAGCTTGACGTTGTACTTCTATCACAATATCGCATTAGCAGCAATATAAATATGCCTGCTTTTATTACATATGCGCTAGTTTGTACGTTTATGAATAAGACACAAACGATTTTCTTCTCTTTGCAGGAATGCCTTCAGCGGTCTTTCAAAGCCGAGGTCTACTCATGTCCGGCTTGCCGATACGATCTGGGCAAAAACTACGAAATGACGGTGAACAAACCTCTCCAAGCCATCCTCACCCAGCTCTTCCCCGGATACAGCAGCGGCCGGTGTTGACACTGATGCTGTCGTCACGGCGACGTGACAGAATTCCACGAACGAAACATGGATTTCATTTTTTAATATATTTAACAAATGCATCAGGTTGTAGGAGTGATGGAAACCTCCGCCTTGATTGAACACCGCTACTTGATTTGGCCCTGTTTGGTGACCTGCCTCTATCTAGCCTCTCGACTTCTATACGCTGTAGTTATTTCTTACGAATTGTGATCTTCGTATTTACGAGTAAAGTGATAATAGTGGTGTTTTAGCTATAGCCACTTCAAGTGACGTATCATTGCCTCCTTGTACCCTACACCAGCACAATGAACCATAGCTATGCACAATTACAATGTTCATTAATCATTTTTCGCAGCAATTTGTCATTACGATGATTTGTACGAAAACGCTGGCTCTAGAATCCCGTTGCTTCATAAGTGCGTTTGACATTTTTATTGTACCATCGTTTGGAACTAACTAAATTTAACGGATGCTAATATCCCATCAAGTTTTTTTTGCCATTTGATGTTAACAAGCTTTCGTACGAATGCTATTTAGAATGGTGCTGTAGCGTTTTTACAATTGTTAGCGTTATCTACATTTAAATGAACTATCTATGCACTATTACAATGTTTAATTTTTCACAAGCAGTAATTTGTCATTGCGATGATTTGTCTGAAAGCACTGGCTCTAGAATCCAGTTAAAACAATCCCATTGCGTTATGATCAGTGCGTTCGATGTTTGTACCACCGTTGATGCTAACTAAATGTAGATGAACTAGCTATGCACTATTATATTATCTTTATCTAATATTCCAACAACTTTTTCGCCATTTATGATGTTAACAAACCTTCGTACAAATGTTAAGACCTGAGTGCCGTAGCAGTAACAGTTTTACTGTACAATCGTTAGCGTTAGCTAAATTCAAATGAACTAGCTATGCGCTGTTACAATGTTGGCTAATGGTTTTCGCAAAGTAGTAATTTGACGTTACGATGCTTCGTGTGCAAGCGCTGCCTCTAGAATCCTGTTAAAATGATTCAGTTGCATTATGATCTGTGCATTTGACGTTTTTACTGTACCATCATTAGCGCTAACTAAATGTAAACACGCCAACTGTGTACTGTATACGATTTTTGCGACACTAATATCCCAACAGGTTTTTTCATCCTTTATGTCGTTAACAAGCCTTCATACGAATGCTAACATCCATGAGTTTAAGGTGCTGTAGCAGTAATGTTTTTACTGTACCATCGTTAACTAAATTTAAATAAACTAGCTATGCACTATAAAGATGTTTACAACGTTAATCTTTCAGCAACTTTTTTTGGCCAGCAGTTTTTCGTCATTTATGACGCTAACAAGCCTCCGTACAAATGCTATTAAATCCGTGAATTTAAGGTGCGGTAGCTTTTCTAGCGCGCAAAACCGTTTTACATTTTGGCTTTATTAAATCTTTTATCGTACTGTCTTTATTGGTAACTAACTAAATTAAAAAATTTATTCATTTTAACCTAATAGTAATTTACGTTAAAAACTCAACGTTCGTTGAAATTGATAAGCGACTAAATGAATACGCTCTGAAATGAATAGATATCATCCCTCTTTTTTTCCGTTTCGTTTAATTGCTTCGCTGTTTAACTGCTGTAGGTGCTTTAGAAATGGAGAGTCGTTTTCCCACTAACTTCTGCCGTTATGCAAACAGTGGTCATGCGCGTAAAACCAATCCGCGATCTGCATTTCAGGTGCTGTTTTAAGTCGATCCCGGAACCGGTTTTAAGCGCTCCTGCTCTGCCTTGACTTGTCGAAGGTTTTCGAGGGAAATCCTTGAACCGTTTTCCGCACAAACCCCAACAGTTTCTCATTCAGGAAGTATTTAATTGTACCGTCTTTTTTCGCCCGTTGACGTTTTTTGCTTGTTGTAAAAGTTATTATAGAATTTGCTAAATAAAATGCCTAAGGCTGCAGATAATTACCATTTTTTTTTATTTTTTAAACGTTCTTAGTTATACCTAAACTATTTCTAATATTTGAGTAGACTGGAGCTGTATATTCTGAAATTTGAAATTGTATATTTTTAGCACTTGTATTTAGCAATTTTATGTAGTGGTTGGTGCATAGCTATTTTCTTGCACTGGGATGAGTGCTATATTTTTCAATAAACTGTATTGAACTTTTATATAAAATAAAACCCTGTGTGTACTCTCTTATTATATAACGCTCTGTGCGCGTGTCCACTTTATTTTGGAATAAAAAGCAAGCAGTTTTATTAGAACGAACGTTAAAATTGTCTGAACTTCCGGGTTTGCCTTAGCTCTATGGCGTAGCTGTTGAGAAATTTAAGTGGATTTACTTATTGTAGAGCTAACCATATTTAACACATTCCAAGCGGATGTCATAACAAACGTCAGTAGGCAAGGAAGTTATTAAAATTAGTACGACCTTACTTTTACGCTGTGGAAATGCAACCGGATGACTGAAGACAACTGAAAAGGGGCGGGGCTAAATAATATAGCGTGCTAAACAAACGTTTTGCGCTACAAACCAGTGTGTTTGACTTTTTAAAATTAATTTAGATACAATTTTGTGATTATTAAGCAACATAATGGACTGTTTTTGTTCAGAAAAATAAGAATCTTTATTATTTATTATTTTTTTTAATAAAAAAATAAGGCGGATAACGCGCTGGAGTCGCTCAGAAACCCTGAAGGCCTTTTTGTGAAACAAATAAATCTTTCACAAATTCTCAAAAAATCTCAAATTTTAATTTAATTCTGAATAATAAAAGGAAAACGGGTAGATGGATAAATAGATGGTTAGTCTATATTGTGTATGTTCTTTGAACATATTTCCACGTCGTTTAAATTAAGGCTTTTCTTCAACTTGTAACGCATTTAGCTGAAAACATGCTTAAAACGGGAAGAATCTTGAATATAAACCGTATATGGCATATTCCATCAAACGCTGCCGCACAATACCGGAAGACACACTGTTATTACGTGATTTCCGTGATAGTAGAATGCACAAACACGACGCGAAAGGCCGGTTGAGCCGTCAATCGAACGCGTCAGCCAATGGGAGGTTACGCTTTGCTGCGATCCAGCCAATCACGGCACACGTCGCGCTGCAGTGGGCGGAGACGCGGCCCAGCGCTGCCGTAACACTACCGAACCTTTAACGTTAGAATCCAGAAAACGGAGAGAATCGAGAAGAAAACAGCGAAAAGAGTACAAAACGAACCAGAGCAGGAGGTAACGCGATATATACGATCTATATAGCGCTTTCAGGTCGAGTCCGCTGACGCTGGAGGGGGTTTTATTGTTATTTGGGATGTTAAGAGAGCAGCTGTGTTGATATGCTTGTCAAATCAGCAGCTGAAGGCTGCTAGTGAGAAATATTAGCACACTAACGCGTTCGCATGTGAGTGCATTTGATGCATAAGTCACAGTGTGTGATGTACATGTCTTGCTTTAATAATTTCGCGTGTGATTTTTCATGCATTTCGCTTTAGCAGCCATGGTGCGTTCTGCTGTAGGCTGCACACACACACAAAGGCCATTTAAAGCTGCATCTCTCGTGCTGTTTGAACTTGAGCCGAGCTGAACACCAGGAGTTTGACATGCATTTTGCATCGATTGGTTCGTTCTTTCATGCGTGGATGGTGTTTAAGGTAAAGCATCAAGCATAGTTTTAATAGCTGACGAACTGCAGTCATCGAAAGTTAGTGGCAGGAAAATGTCTAAGCTATGAAGACGTACTTGAGGGGAATTTTGCGTGCAATTGTTGATTATTTGTTGCATGCATGCATGCATAATATTGAAGGTAATACAGAGACTTTAATAATATCTAATTCAATTAAAATAAGCGATGCATTTTGCATATGGCTATTTTTTTGTATTTTATTTTTTAAAGGAGTAGATCATCCAGAAATGAATATTTGCTGAAAATTGACTCACCCTCATGCCATCCGAGAATGTAGATGAGTGTGTTTCTTCATCAGATTTGGAGAAATGTAGCATTGCATCAGTTGCTCTGCAGTGAATGGGTGCCGTCAGAATGAGAGTCCAAACAGCTGATAAAAACATCACAATAATCCACAGCACTCCAAACCTGCATGTTTGAAAGAAACAAATTTTTTAGCATTTTTTAAATGTGCTCCCGCCTTCATAAAAACGCTTCCTCCAGTGAGTCAGTGTTCTGGTCTGAATCAGGAGAGAAATCTGCACAGATCCAGCACTGTTTAAAAACAAATATGTGGCTGTATTTTGATAACCTGCATGTTTGAAAGAAACAAATCGAGCATTTTTTAAATGTGCTCCCGGCTTCATAAAAACGCTTCCTCCAGTGAGTCAGTGTTCTGGTCTGAATCAGGAGAGAAATCTGCACAGATCCAGCACTGTTTAAAAACAAATATGTGGCTGTATTTTGATGTCCGAGACAACATGATATGGGCTTCTGGAGGAAGCGTTATTATGAATTATGGACTCGTATTTTAGCCGGAAGCAACAATTGAAGTTAAAAATGTCTTGATGGATTTCTTTCAGTGCTTTTCTGCTTGGTTTGTTATGCAGCTGTCATGCAGTTATTGATGATTTTGTTCATGCATGCAAAATCTTTAAGGTACAGCACAGGCTATAGTGTAGTTTTCAAAATATAATGTAATATAACATGGCGATTTAATGTTTTCACTGTCAGAGAGAGCATGAAACATGCACTTCTGCTTGATTCGGACAACTTCTGTTTCCAAGAAGTGGCAAGAAAAGGGAAAAACAAATGCACTGCTTGCTTGTAGCCTATTTGATTTCTATCTGTTGTTGGTAATATTATCACTTATTAATAGTAATTTTTCTGTAGCTAGTTATAAGGGTCTGTATTTCCGGCTAATGTATTTCCATGCCGTTTAAATCATAATGCCTTGAGTAAGTTCATTAACATGTGCGCTCCATGTCTTTTGCATAAGGAAATATCATGCAAAGCAGCATGGCTGCCGGACTCTTTGATAGCTAGCTAACTATTCTGTGCATTTCAGATATTTTAAGTTTAGTTTGATTTAACTTAGTTAGCCATTTTATTATTTTATCATGGTTGGCAACTTCATTGTGTGCAAAAAATGTATTTATATCAATCTTCAAATCTGTAATATTAATTTTTAATTTGTAGTACTTTACTTCAAAATAGTGTCTTTGTTTCAAAATGTGCTTTAAAGAAGATCATTCGAATTCAGTCCAAACAGATTGCGTTAGTTTAATGGCGTGTCTTTATTATTGATGTGCACAATAATCTGGTTTCTTATGCGGGATCATGCAAAGAGCCACATATTTTTTCTCTCTTTTTCACGGCTGTGCAGTGTTTTTCGTCATTCGTGTGCTTGTTGTGCTCGTGGTTTGTGTGTTTCTGATGAAAGCGTGTGCAACGCAACAGGTCAGACGAGGATTTCGGCACAGTGACGGTAATAATAATGGCTCTGAGAGTTTCGCTTTGGGCACTTTGGTAATTGGCCTGCTCTGAACAGGTTCTTTTTCAATGCTTTTATTTCGTAATCTTTTAAAAAACCATCATCTTTTATCATTTTCTACATGGCTTGAATTGGAAAACCCCCAAAAACAATTCAATAAAAAAACCGATTAATTCATCAATTCGTTTTATTTATAGGTAGGTTTAACATTTTCAGCTTTTTTGTTAATTTCAGGACTGTTTATTATTGAACAGCAGTTAAAAATGTTATATATATATGAATTTGAGGTTTTTGTCACCATTTAAAAACCGGTTTCCGATAATGATGTTTATTGATTCAGGCTTATTTTTATATTTTTGTAGCCTATTTCTGTCTTTGAGGACCTGAAATAAGTACACTTTCTCATATAATTGATATAAATTGTATCTTAAAATATTAATATAAAAAAAACAAGAACTTCATAGACAAGTTATTCATCAACTACCAACTATCATTTATATTTTGTAAATCTCCTATCGTAAATATATCAAAACTTAATGTTTGATTAGTAATATGCATTGCTAAGAACTTCATTTGGACAACTTTAAAGATGATTTTCTCAATATTTAGATTTTTTTGCACCCTCAGATTCCAGATTTTCTAATAGTTGTATCTCAGCCAAATATTGTCCCATCCTAACAAACCATACATCAATGGAAAGCTTATTTATTCAGGTTTCAGCTGATGTATAAATCTGAATTTCAAAAAATGGACCCTTATCACTGGTTTTGTGCTCACATTCATATAAATTCAAACCTAGCCTATATGACGATTTTAGAAAATAAAACTTTTACAGGAAACAGTTATTCCAAAGTTTATAATCAGCATTTTTAGTTCGTCTCAGCGCAGTGTTTCTCTGAATGGCTGTAAGTATTAGTAATAGTGGTGTGGGTATTGATTGGTGATGTTTTTGTATTTGCGTCCGCAGCTTTAGCTGACCTGCAGTCATGGACCCGTCTTTACCTCCAGACCTGAACCCAGAGCCTGAACCGGCTCCAGAAGCAGACACCGCTCACGATTCACCTGTCCAACCCACCCTGGACTCCAGCCAGGAACCGGCTTCAGATACGGCCCAGGAACCCTCTGCAGAACCGTCAGCACCAGAACTCACACCAGAACCACCGTTCCCAGTGCCGCCTCCAGCGGCCAACTCCTACAAGATCATGACCTTCAGACCCACCATGGAGGAGTTCAAGGACTTTGGGAAGTACATCGCTTATATCGAGACCCAAGGAGCTCATCGAGCCGGTCTGGCAAAGGTATGGAAGTTTGAGTTAAATTGCAATTTTAATTTGAATTAGAAGAATTATGGTGTGTTCACACCAGACGCGAATGTAATTATTCTCGCGAGTAGATTACATACAAAGTCAACGCAAAGACGTGAATGACGCAAACGCACGATATTCGCCTCAATCGCATCTTCCGCTCAAGTTAAAAAATTTCAACGCGGGCAGAAAATTTGCATGACGCGTTCTGGTGCAAGCCAATCAGTGAAGAGCTTCTTGACACGTCCAGTTGAATCAGACAATGGCAGAGAACATTATTGCAGCCGTCTGTTATTATATAGGTCTGGAGCATAGAAAACAATTAAAATCAGTTGTAGTGGTAGTTGTATTTTATTAGCGTGGCTACAGAGATGCTGCTATCAATAATAAAAATAATAGTAATATAGACTTGCACAACAGCGCTGTATGCTGCGTGAGAGACGCGTGCGCACTCTGATGTAAACAAGCGCGGAGGAGAAGCGCCCGGCGGAACATGAGAGACGCTCTGGAGGAAAGCGCACTTTCACTCTCTGACAGCAGGTGGCGCTAAACTGCAGAAATAATAATAATAATAATAATAATTTAAATGCAGCCGTTACGCCATAAACCCTGTAAACAAAGCAGCTGCACTACTTTCTGTTTCTGAATGGTGTTTAAATGATTTAAACAGCCATTCAGATTTGTGTATTTGCTCTGATGTTCATCACAGCGCCAAATACTTACATATTTAGACTTAATAGGCTATTTATTTTCAGTCTTTTTTTACATTTTAATCAGGACTACAACATGGCCTAGATATTGTTTGAAAGTGTTTTGATTCTTTATTGTTCGGTCACACTTCACATTAGGGCTTCATTAGTTAACATAATTTAATTCATTAGTTAACATAAACTGCCAATGAAAAATTCTTCTGAACATTCATTAATCTTAGGTAATTACAATATTTAATAACACGTTGTTAAAATCGAGAGTTGCAGCTGTGTTATTTAATGAGCTAACATGAACTAAGACTTAATAATTAATAACTTCTGTAGCAAATGCCGCTATTGCTGATTGTGAATGTTAATGCATTAACTAAGCTTAACTAATGAGGTCTTATTGTAAAGTGACACCTATTGGTCTTTATAGTTCTTTTGCACTTTAATCTGTGTAAAATTTTTAACTTTATACATTTTTCTGTATTGCTTTATTGCATTTAAATGTTCAGTTATTTTTGTTATAAGAAAAAAGTTATTATACCTGTTATACTGTATTATGACAGCACTTTTTTTCAAGCCATACATCAATGGAAAGCTTATTTATTCAGCTTTCAGATGGTCTATAAATCTCAATTTCGACTTATGACTGGTTTTGTGGTCCAGTGTCACATATATTTACACATATAACTTTGAATAATCAATTCTGTAAATGCATTTTTTCATATCTTCTGAACACTAAGATAGTCATTTTTGTTTTCTAAGGACTTGAGCAAACATAATGAAAAACGCTTGTGTCAGTTTTCTAACTGTACGGTTATTTTCTCGCTCAGGTTATTCCGCCAAAGGAGTGGAAGCCGCGGCGTTCCTATGAGACCATTGAAGAGATGGTCATTCCTGCTCCCATCATGCAAGTGGTGACCGGCCAATCAGGACTCTTCACTCAATACAACATCCAGAAGAAGTCCATGACGGTCGGAGAATATCGCAAACTGGCCAATAGTAAAAAGTACACTTTGTTTGATCAAATCCAATTTTTATAATGTATACAACGTGGTTTCTTTGTAAAGTTGCCCTCTCTTATCTGGACCTTTATGTCAATAACGTGACTAAAATTTTAATTGTCTTTTGGGGGTATTTTTTCAAAAAGATTGACTGAATGGTGAAGTAAGATTTTTTTATGTTTTTAAAAGAAGTCTCTTCTGCTCACCAAGCCTGCATTGATTTGATCCAAAATACAGAAAAAGCAGTAATATTGTGAAATATTTTTACTGTTTAAAATAACTGCTTTCTATATGAAAATATTATAAAATGTAATTTATTCCTGTGATTCAAAGCTGAATTTTCAGCATCATTCCTCCAGTCTTCAGTGTCACATGATCTTCAGAAATCAGTATAATATGCTGATTTGCTGCTCGATAAACATTTCTGATTATCATCATTATGTTGAAAACAGCAGGGTAGATTTTTTTTCATGTTTCTTTGATGAATAGAAAGTTCAGAAGAACAGCATTTATCTGAAATAGAAATCTTTTGTAACATTATGAAATGTCTTTATCATCATCTTTTGTCTTTTGATCAATTTAAAGCATCCTTGCTAAATAAAAGTATTAATTTCTATAATCCCCATTATATATAAATATATAAAATTATTCTGAATCCAAGATTTTGAATGGTAGAGTGTATAATGTTACAAAAGCTTTTTATTTGAGATAAATGCTGATCTTTGGATCTTTCTATTCATCAAAGAATCATGAAAAAAATTTACTCAACTGTTTTAAATATTAATAATAATAATAAATATGTTTTTTGAGCAGCAAATCAGCATATTAGAATGATTTCTGAAGATCATGTGACACTGAAGACTGGAGTAATGATGCTGAAAATACAGCTTTGAATCCAGAAATTTCTGTACTTTGGATCAAATCAATGCGGGCTTGGTGACCAGAAGAGAATTCTTTAAAAAACATTAAAAATCTTACTGTTCAAAAACTTTTGACTGGTAGTGTAGATTTAATGCTAAGTTTGCGCTTTTACTACAGCAAGTGTTTCATTGATTCTTCAAGCTTGATTTATACTTTAACTTTGTGTTTTCTTGACCGATCTCAGGTACTGCACCCCTCAACACAAGGACTTTGATGACCTGGAAAGAAAGTGCTGGAAAAACTTGACGTTTGTGTCGCCCATTTATGGCGCCGACATCAGCGGGTCCCTCTATGACCAGGTTAGTCACCTTTACTATGATTAGTGTTCAATAGGAAACTATGGTGATATACATTTTCTTTTAATATATTTTATTTCAGTTAAAGCTTGTTTTATTTTAAAGGAGACATATTATGTCCCTTTTTACAATATGTAATATAAGCCTCTGGTGTCCCCAGAATGTGTCTGTGAAGTTTCAGCTCAAAATACTCCACAGATCATTTATTATATCATTTCGAAAATGCCTATTTTGAGTGGAAGCAGAAACACGCTGTTTTTCGTGCCTGTCTCTTTAAATGCAAATGAGCTGCTGCTCCCCGCCCCCTTTTCCAGAATAGAGCTGCGCCATTACAGCTCGTGTAAAGTTGCCCTCTCTTATCTGGACCTTTATGTCAATAACGTGACTAAAATTTTAATTGTCTTTTGGGGGTATTTTTTCAAAAAGATTGACTGAATGGTGAAGTAAGATTTTTTTATGTTTTTAAAAGAAGTCTCTTCTGCTCACCAAGCCTGCATTGATTTGATCCAAAATACAGAAAAAGCAGTAATATTGTGAAATATTTTTACTATTTAAAATAACTGCTTTCTATTTGAAAATATTATAAAATGTAATTTATTCCTGTGATTCAAAGCTGAATTTTCAGCATCATTCCTCCAGTCTTCAGTGTCACATGATCTTCAGAAATCAGTATAATATGCTGATTTGCTGCTCGATAAACATTTCTGATTATCATCATTATGTTGAAAACAGCAGGGTAGATTTTTTTTCATGTTTCTTTGATGAATAGAAAGTTCAGAAGAACAGCATTTATCTGAAATAGAAATCTTTTGTAACATTATGAAATGTCTTTATCATCATCTTTTGTCTTTTGATCAATTTAAAGCATCCTTGCTAAATAAAAGTATTAATTTCTATAATCCCCATTATATATAAATATATAAAATTATTCTGAATCCAAGATTTTGAATGGTAGAGTGTATAATGTTACAAAAGCTTTTTATTTGAGATAAATGCTGATCTTTGGATCTTTCTGTTCATCAAAGAATCCTGAAAAAATTGTCTCAACTGAACTGTTTTAAATATTGATAAATATGTTTTTTGAGCAGCAAATCAGCATATTAGAATGATTTCTGAAGATCATGTGACACTGAAGACTGGAGTAATGATGCTGAAAATTCAGCTTTGAATCACAGAAATAAATTACATTTTAAAATGTATTCAAATAGAAAGCAGTTATTTTAAGTAGTAAAAATATTTCACGATATTACAGCTTTTTCTGTACTTTGGATCAAATCAATGCGGGCTTGGTGACCAGAAGAGAATTCTTTAAAAAACATTAAAAATCTTACTGTTCAAAAACTTTTGACTGGTAGTGTAGATTTAATGCTAAGTTTGCGCTTTTACTACAGCAAGTGTTTCATTGATTCTTCAAGCTTGATTTATACTTTAACTTTGTGTTTTCTTGACCGATCTCAGGTACTGCACCCCTCAACACAAGGACTTTGATGACCTGGAAAGAAAGTACTGGAAAAACTTGACGTTTGTGTCGCCCATTTATGGCGCCGACATCAGCGGGTCCCTCTATGACCAGGTTAGTCACCTTTACTATGATTAGTGTTCAATAGGAAACTATGGTGATATACATTTTCTTTTAATATATTTTATTTCAGTTAAAGCTTGTTTTATTTTAAAGGAGACATATTATGCCCCTTTTTACAATATGTAATATAAGCCTCTGGTGTCCCCAGAATGTGTCTGTATGTCACCTTTAAGTATGGATTTAGTTACTTTAATAACCTTAATGATTTTATCAATATGCATGTGTTTATGACGTTTTTTCTTCATCAGGACATCACGGAGTGGAACATCGGCCATCTGAACACTCTTCTGGACATGGTGGAGCAGGAGTGTGGGATCGTCATCGAGGGCGTCAACACGCCCTACCTGTACTTCGGCATGTGGAAAACCACTTTTGCCTGGCACACGGAGGACATGGACCTCTACAGCATCAACTACCTGCATTTCGGCCAACCAAAGTCCTGGTGAGAGTCCTACATTCACTATATATGTGCGTTTAGTTGAGTGCAAAAAGATTCAGAGGAGTTTGTTGGCCATTTTTAACATTTGAACTACATTAAAGTGATTAAGTGTGATCAGATTTGGTCATTTTGGCAGTATTTTACCAAAAATTTACTTGACTTTGTTCTCTTTTCATGTGCATTCAGTAAATTTGTGTATAACTTTAATTGTAATTATAATTTTTAAATTCATGTTAGAAATACATTTTTTACATTTTATATAAAAATGCACTCTGAAAATCGAAAAAAAAAAGTAACAATTTGATAAAAAAAAAAAAAAAAATTATACTACAGAAACCAGAGCTTTAAGTTCTCCGGCACTGTGCCGGATTTCCGGCGTGCAGTGTTTGGCTGTGGGGAAAAAAAGAGAGTCGTCTTACATTTTAAAAACATGTGTTGATATCACGTTCAAGTTCACGAGTGCGCCTACCAGTGTATGAGAGGAACACAGCTTTCACTCTCAACCAAACTAACATTACTAGCCAATCAGAAAGTTTTGCTCTTATAAACACGAGACGTGCATAATAGTAGGCCTATCCAATTGCAGAGTCGCAGCTGATGAATGGAAAAGAAGCCTGGGTCTCGAGCGCGACACATTGAAAAAGCTGCGAAGCGCAATGTTCAAAGATTTCCATCTAGCGTCATATTTACATAGAAAAGCTATTAAAAAGCAGTGGAGCTTTGTAAACAGCTCAGAGTTATCAAGCCATCTCCATAAGAACGACATGATTGCCAGACTAATTTACTGGGATTTTTGAAAAAGTCCTGTTCACACATGATCTCTTAACGGTAATTTAGCAGTAAAGACTATATGTGTGAAAGGGGCTAAACTCTGCATATGCGGTGAGTTTGGGTTGCTTAACGTTCATCTGGGAAAACTCACTTGATTTGTAACGTAAACCATTTAAACCTATGCCAACACAGGAGAATACATCAACATACGTCTAAATATGCGATTTATTGTACATCGCGATTTCAAAATAAAAGTTTCCGAATTTGTATGTGGCCAAATATTAAAATTAAATGGATTTAAACGTTGTTGAATCACATGAAACATCACCATGCCGTTGGCGCCCTCTGCAGGTATTTGTTATAATATAGGCATATTACATTTATGTCTTCAACAGTGTTGTTCGATAAAACCATGTACTTGGTTTTGATACTTTATTTGAGGCCAATTATTATTGCCTCATCGTTACTTTATATATAAATGTAGTCATATTAAAGCCTGTTTTTTCCCTTAGTTCTATTTGTATTACTAAAAAAATATCAGATTACTCACTTGTCAAAATACTCAGTAGTTAAGCCCTAGATTAGTTAAAACATTTCAAAATACAAGTGCTTTGTTTTACTTTTTGTGATTAAAAGACAGATATTTTGTCATTTGAAAATTTCTTTAAATATTAAAACATTGTCTCGGTTTAGTGAACCAAGTATCTGTATTTTGTCTGACCTTGTGAGCTAAGTGTATCGTCACACCCCTAGTGTCTATGAGCGTGATAAAGCTCGTTTTCCAAGTGTATGACATAGCTTTCATTCTTCAGGTCAATCATATATTCATGAAAAAAATCAGTTTGAATAAGGAAAGCGATAACTTTGCCATAGTATCCTTTCAAATGTTAAAGTTGCCACAGTCATTGCATTCTTTGCATGTGCTGCACTTTATTTGTACCATTTTGTTTTATTAGTTTATTTATTAGAATTTGAAAGATAATAACAATATTGATTGATAAGTGAGATTTGATTTTAGTCCTTGAAAACCAAAAAATTAGTGAAAATATTTATCTGTAAAATTACTTAAATCATCTTTTTTAAAATATATTTTAGGAATCAGTGCTTTATGTGGTAAACAATATTATGCAACAAAATCTGTTGAAAACATTAATATATGGAGGTTTATAAGCATTACTTACAGATAAAAACACTTAAAATTGTTATATTTGCTTTCTTTTCTTGTGCATTCAATGCATTTGTGCATAATTATACACACACACACACACTAGTCTCGTGTCTTTTAATCAAGCTGGAAAGCAGTAGTCAATCAAGGGTGGGTTTTTTTGTCTTGGAAAAATTCATTTAAAAGTAGTCAATGTTTTAGGAATTTGTAAAGTGAATGGCGTCTGGGCTTCAAACATGTGTGAGATGAAAAGCATAATAGGTTGCATCACGAAAGACTTTTAAGTAGAAAGTAGGAAACAAGACTCCCACTAAATGGTAGAGTGTTTCCCAGGACTTAATGATATATTTTAATGATGCTGAGTGCTAAAATGTTATATTTATTGTGAGTGTAATCTATACAAAGTGCACTTTTAAAATTGTTAACCAATAATCACAAACAACTGGGAAAGTCGTTGAAATGCAAAGCTCAAAAATAGTTTAATTGAGTTTCAATGAGTAATTGAGTTTCAATGAGAAATTTTGTATTTTTCACGTAATTGAACGTTAGTTGTTCAGGATTGAAAACTAACTAGTTTTTCATGAAATCAAGTAATTTTTCATAGTAAACTTTTAGAATTACACACTCTTTTTGTCAGATCCTTTAATAAAAGCGCACAGACAACGACTAGTGCTTTTTGTACCAAAAATGATGTCAAACATCAATCATTTTTATCCTCACAATTTAGTAGAAGTACATAAATCCATCAATGTAAATGTTACACAAATGCAACTGCATCTGCATCTGTTTGCTTTAAGGAAAGTTGTTGAATTCTTTATTTAATTTCAAAGCTTGTTAGCACAATATACCCTCATTTTAAAAAGAATGTTATTGACCATTTTATTTTTTGCGTAGCTACCAATTGCAAAAGAGACCTCAGAGTTTGCATGTAAAAATATTGTTTCTGTAATGAAAAAGTTCAGTTCCCTGATCAAAAGATGTGGGAACCATAAAACTGTGAATAGTAAATGCAAATGCAGGAGGTAACATCAAGGACTCCTCATTTGAAAGTTACACTAGGGCCAGATTTAATGCGAATTTATTTTTTTTTAACATTGTTTCATCAAATTTAGTTTTTTTTGTAGATTTAAACCCTTTTGGTGAAAAATGACTAAAAAGCACCATAACAGTAGTCCATATGAGCTGTACGCTGTATTTCACTTCTTTTGAAGTCGTACAATACATTTGTGTGAGGAGTAATCTAAGTTTGTGTTTTACTGAAGGAAGAAAGCCATGCAGGTTTGAGGTTGAGTAAATAATGGCAGTAGTTCAGTATCGGATGAAGCATTCCTGCCTGAAAATCCTGTTCTTTTCCTGCCCCAAATAACGCAGACGAAACATCGCCGTAATCCTGAACGAGGTGCTGGCAGAACCTCCCGAATATTCACGGCGCTGTCTAGGAAAGCCCTGGCGTCTGCCTGTGGTTGTGTGGATTATGAGATGTGAAGATGTTTGTGCGTCTCTGAGATCTGAGGCTGCTGTACTTCAAAACACTAGCATACCCCACACACGCTCCTGTCCCACTTAAACAAACACCCGCTTTAAACCAGCGCGCAAACTCGACATGATGATCCGCGCAGAGACGTCACACAGAGAACACGTGTGTGTGTGTGTGTGTGTGTGTGTATAAACACCAGCAGCGTTTTGACGCCATGACTCGTCTTTTTTCACCCTCATTTGGTGTTTTTTTGTTTGTTTTTTTCCCCCCTTTGATTAGGATGAATTATGATTTATTTTACTGCCATCAAGCTATAATGCACTTCAGTTTTGAGGCTCTGAAATAAATAAGACTTTTATCAATATATAGGATTATATATAGATAGTATAAATCTCTTTAGGAGTCTCCAAGATTTTAAAGTATTTAAAGTTTTATGATATTACATTTTATATATATATATATATATGTATTTTATCATTTTTCTTTAATTCTTATATTTTATTTGTATCATTATTTCTATTAAATATTTTAAAATTGTATTCTTTATAGCATTCAAAAATGAATAGTTTAGAATAAATTTAATTGCTAACTTATTCGTGAATTGTGATTGCAATATATATATTTTTATAAAATTACAAAATATTTTATCTTTCTATTAAACATGTTGTTTCATCTGCTCTTTATAAATATAAACCCAAGATGATTTTTATAATATTAATTTATTTTATTTATGTCTAGCTTTAATATATTGCCTTAATTTTATTTATATAAAATGTTAACACAATATTATTCTTATGTTTATTTATATATATATATATATATATATATATGTATGCATTTTTCTTTTAATTATTATTTATATAAAATATTTTAAAATTGTATAAATATTAAAAATTATATATATTTTTTTTATACATTTAGACTAAATTTTAGTGTTAACTTGTTTGATTTCTGCGTGAAACCGTCCACACGCGTTCCCGAAGGAGAATCGCAGTATTGAGCTCAAACCGTCTCGAGGAGAGTCACAGAAACAGCGGTCTGTGCTAAAGCTTTCTGTTATGCAAGGCCTGGCGCCGCTAATGGTTTATGCAAAACTGCTGTACTTCATACCCTGCATAAAAGCATCAGTCGCCTGGTTTTTCACCATCACAGCGTCCTTTTCATCTGTTAAATCGGTCTTCAAGGACGAAACAAAGCAGCTCTTCAGCATACATGAATGGCACGGTCTTACCTCAGCTTGGGCTCTCCACACCTCTGTCCTCCTGCTCTTCTAATGACAGAACATCTGACGATATATTATTATCAGTCGCTGGGAATATGTATGAATAACAGGAATGGAGGAAATGTATTGTGCGCAACAGCAACACGAGAACAGGAGGAAAAAGACCAACTAGCATGTTTTATGGTCATATAGTTATATAGTTGATATAGATGAGCTAAAACCTAACAAACATGGACTAACAGACACAAAAGTACATTTTTTTATATTGTTTATTTATCGATATTATTTTGTATATTAATCATCGCAATAATTACATTTTTATAAAAAAAATTATTTTATTATTATTTTTTTTTTGAATGTCTCTTCATTATAGATATAGATATAAACCCAAGATAATTTTTTTAATATTTATTTATATGTATTTATATATATATATATATATACATTTAAAATATATTGATATATATTTAAATTTATGTATTTTATATGTACATTTTAATATATTTGTATAAATGTTTATTTGTATGCTTTTATTTTTAATGTTTAAAATAAAAATTTAATTTATTTTTAATATGTAATATTCATTTTA